>NW_027275333.1:0-61578 GCF_030028105.1 Mobula birostris
GGACGGGATTTGTTTTGTTGTTTGGTGGACGGTGGGAGTGATGGACGGGATTTGTTTTGTTGTTTGATGGACGGTGGGAGTGAAGGACGGGATTTGTTTTGTTGTTTGATGGACGGTGGGAGTGAAGGACGGGATTTGTTTTGTTGTTGATGGACGGTGGGGGTGAAGGACGGGATTTGTTTTGTTGTTTGATGGACGGTGGGAGTGAAGGATGGGATTTGTTTTGTTGTTGATGGACGGTGGGAGTGAAGGACGGGATTTGTTTTCTTGTTTGATGGACGGTGGGAGTGAAGGACGGGATTTGTTTTGTTGTTGATGGACAGTGAGAGTGAAGGACGGGATTTGTTTTGTTGTTGATGGACGGTGGGAGTGAAGGACGGGATTTGTTTTGTTGTTTGATGGACGGTGGGAGTGAAGGACGGGATTTGTTTTGTTGTTGATGGATGGTGGGAGTGAAGGACGGGATTTGTTTTGTTGTTGATGGACGGTGGGAGTGAAGGACGGGATTTGTTTTGTTGTTTGATGGACGGTGAAAGTGAAGGACGGGATTTCTTTTGTTGTTTGATGGACGGTGGGAGTGAAGGACGGGATTTGTTTTGTTGTTGATGGACGGTGGGGGTGAAGGACACGATTTGTTTTGTTGTTTGATGGACGGTGGGAGTGAAGGATGGGATTTGTTTTGTTGTTGATGGACGGTGGGAGTGAAGGACGGGATATGTTTTGTTGTTGATGGACGGTGGAAGTGAAGGATGGGATTTGTTTTGTTGTTTGATGGACGGTGGGAGTGAAGGACAGGATTTGTTTTGTTGTTTGATGGACGGTGGGAGTGAAGGACGGGATTTGTTTTGTTGTTGATGGACGGTGGGAGTGAAGGACGGGATTTGTTTTGTTGTTTGAAGGACGGTGGGAGTGAAGGACGGGATTTGTTTTGTTGTTGATGGACGGTGGGAGTGAAGGACGGGATTTGTTTTGTTGTTGATGGACGGTGGGGGTGAAGGACGGGATTTGTTTTGTTGTTTGATGGACGGTGGGAGTGAAGGACGGGATTTGTTTTGTTGTTGATGGATGGTGGGAGTGAAGGACGGGATTTGTTTTGTTGTTGATGGACGATGGGAGTGAAGGACGGGATTTGTTTTGTTGATGGACGGTGGGAGTGAAGGACGGGATTTGTTTTGTTGTTTGATGGACGGTGGGAGTGAAGGACGGAATTTCTTTTGTTGTTTGATGGATGGTGGGAGTGAAGGACGGGATTTGTTTTGTTGCTGATGGACGATGGGAGTGAAGGACGGGATTTGTATTGTTGTTTGATGGACGGTGGGAGTGAAGGACGGGATTTGTTTTGTTGTTTGATGGACGGTGAAAGTGAAGGACGGGATTTGTTTTGTTGTTTGATGGACAGTGGGAGTGAAGGACGGGATTTGTTTTGTTGTTTGATGGACGGTGGAAGTGAAGGACGGGATTTGTTTTGTTGATGGACGGTGGGAGTGAAGGACGGGATTTGTTTTGTTGTTTCATGGACGGTGGGAGTGAAGGACGGGATTTGTTTTGTTGTTGATGGACGGTGGGAGTGAAGGACGGGATTTGTTTTGTTGATGGACGGTGGGGGTGAAGGACGGGATTTGTTTTGTTGTTGATGGACGGTGGGGGTGAAGGACGGGATTTGTTTTGTTGTTGATGGACGGTGGGAGTGAAGGACGGGATTTGTTTTGTTGTTGATGGACGGTGGGGGTGAAGGACGGGATTTGTTTTGTTGTTGATGGACGGTGAGAGTGAAGGACGGAATTTGTTTTGTTGTTTGATGGACGGTGGCAGTGAAGGACGGGATTTGTTTTGTTGTTGATGGACGGTGGGAGTGAAGGATGGGATTTGTTTTGTTGTTTGATGGACGGTGGGAGTGAAGGACGGGATTTGCTTTGTTGTTTGATGGACGGTGGGAGTGAAGGACGGGATTTGTTTTGTTGTTTGATGGACGGTGGAAGTGAAGGACGGGATTTGTTTTGTTGTTGATGGACGGTGGGAGTGAAGGACGGGATTTGTTTTGTTGTTGATGGACGGTGGGGGTGAAGGACGAGATTTGTTTTGTTGTTTGATGGACGGTGCGAGTGAAGGACGGGATTTGTTTTGTTGTTTGATGGACGGTGGGAGTGAAGGACGGGATTTGTTTTGTTGTTTGATGGACGGTGGGAGTGAAGGACGGGATTTGTTTTGTTGTTGATGGACGGTGAGAGTGAAGGACGGGATTTGTTTTGTTGTTGATGGACGGTGGGAGTGAAGGACGGGATTTGTTTTGTTGTTGATGGACGGTGGGAGTGAAGGACGGGATTTGTTTTGTTGATGGACAGTGGGAGTGAAGGACAGGATTTGTGTTGTTGTTGATGGACGGTGGGAGTGAAGGATGGGATTTGTTTTGTTGTTTGATGGACGGTGGGAGTGAAGGACGGGATTTGTTTTGTTGTTTGATGGACGGTGGGAGTGAAGGACGGGATTTGTTTTGTTGTTGATGGACGGTGGGAGTGAAGGACGGGATTTGTTTTGTTGTTCATGGACGGTGGGAGTGAAGGACGGGATTTGTTTTGTTGTTTGATGGACGGTGGGAGTGAAGGACGGGATTTGTTTTGTTGTTGATGGACGGTGAGAGTGAAGGACGGGATTTGTTTTGTTGTTTGATGGACGGTGGGAGTGAAGGACGGGATTTATTTTGTTGTTTGATGGACGGTGGGAGTGAAGGACGGGATTTGTTTTGTTGTTTGATGGACGGTGGGAGTGAAGGACGGGATTTGTTTTGTTGTTTGATGGACGGTGAAAGTGAAGGACGGGATTTGTTTTGTTGTTTGATGGACGGTGGGAGTGAAGGACGGGATTTGTTTTGTTGTTGATGGACGGTGAACGTGAAGGACGGGATTTGTTTTGTTGTTTGATGGACGGTGGGAGTGAAGGACGGGATTTGTTTTGTTGTTTGATGGACGGTGGGAGTGAAGGACGGGATTTGTTTTGTTGTTTGATGGACGGTGGGAGTGAAGGACGGGATTTGTTTTGTTGTTTGATGGACGGTGGGAGTGAAGGACGGGATTTGTTTTGTTGTTGATGGACGGTGGGAGTGAAGGACGGGATTTGTTTTGTTGTTGATGGACGGTGGGAGTGAAGGACGGGATTTGTTTTGTTGATGGACAGTGGGAGTGAAGGACAGGATTTGTTTTGTTGTTGATGGACGGTGGGAGTGAAGGATGGGATTTGTTTTGTTGTTTGATGGACGGTGGGAGTGAAGGACGGGATTTGTTCTGTTGTTTGATGGACGGTGGGAGTGAAGGACGGGATTTGTTTTGTTGTTGATGGACGGTGAGCGTGAAGGACGGGATTTGTTTTGTTGTTTGATGGACGGTGGGAGTGAAGGACGGGATTTGTTTTGTTGTTTGATGGACGGTGGGAGTGAAGGACGGGATTTGTTTTGTTGTTGATGGACGGTGGGAGTGAAGGACGGGATTTGTTTTGTTGTTGATGGACGGTGGGAGTGAAGGACGGGATTTGTTTTGTTGTTTGATGGACGGTGGGAGTGAAGGACGGGATTTGTTTTGTTGTTTGATGGACGGTGAAAGTGAAGGACGGGATTTGTTTTGTTGTTTGATGGACGGTGGGAGTGAAGGACGGGATTTGTTTTGTTGTTGATGGACGGTGGGAGTGAAGGACGGGATTTGTTTTGTTGTTGATGGACGGTGGGAGTGAAGGACGGGATTTGTTTTGTTGTTTGATGGACGGTGAAAGTGAAGGACGGGATTTCTTTTGTTGTTTGATGGACGGTGGGAGTGAAGGACGGGATTTGTTTTGTTGTTGATGGACGGTGGGGGTGAAGGACGCGATTTGTTTTGTTGTTTGATGGACGGTGGGAGTGAAGGATGGGATTTGTTTTGTTGTTGATGGACGGTGGGAGTGAAGGACGGGATATGTTTTGTTGTTGATGGACGGTGGAAGTGAAGGATGGGATTTGTTTTGTTGTTTGATGGACGGTGGGAGTGAAGGACAGGATTTGTTTTGTTGTTTGATGGACGGTGGGAGTGAAGGACGGGATTTGTTTTGTTGTTGATGGACGGTGGGAGTGAAGGACGGGATTTGTTTTGTTGTTTGAAGGACGGTGGGAGTGAAGGACGGGATTGGTTTTGTTGTTGATGGACGGTGGGAGTGAAGGACGGGATTTGTTTTGTTGTTGATGGACGGTGGGGGTGAAGGACGGGATTTGTTTTGTTGTTTGATGGACGGTGGGAGTGAAGGACGGGATTTGTTTTGTTGTTGATGGATGGTGGGAGTGAAGGACGGGATTTGTTTTGTTGTTGATGGACGATGGGAGTGAAGGACGGGATTTGTTTTGTTGATGGACGGTGGGAGTGAAGGACGGGATTTGTTTTGTTGTTTGATGGACGGTGGGAGTGAAGGACGGAATTTCTTTTGTTGTTTGATGGATGGTGGGAGTGAAGGACGGGATTTGTTTTGTTGCTGATGGACGATGGGAGTGAAGGACGGGATTTGTATTGTTGTTTGATGGACGGTGGGAGTGAAGGACGGGATTTGTTTTGTTGTTTGATGGACGGTGAAAGTGAAGGACGGGATTTGTTTTGTTGTTTGATGGACAGTGGGAGTGAAGGACGGGATTTGTTTTGTTGTTTGATGGACGGTGGAAGTGAAGGACGGGATTTGTTTTGTTGATGGACGGTGGGAGTGAAGGACGGGATTTGTTTTGTTGTTTAATGGACGGTGGGAGTGAAGGACGGGATTTGTTTTGTTGTTGATGGACGGTGTGAGTGAAGGACGGGATTTGTTTTGTTGATGGACGGTGGGGGTGAAGGACGGGATTTGTTTTGCTGTTGATGGACGGTGGGGGTGAAGGACGGGATTTGTTTTGTTGTTGATGGACGGTGGGAGTGAAGGACGGGATTTGTTTTGTTGTTGATGGACGGTGGGGGTGAAGGACGGGATTTGTTTTGTTGTTGATGGACGGTGAGAGTGAAGGACGGAATTTGTTTTGTTGTTTGATGGACGGTGGGAGTGAAGGACGGGATTTGTTTTGTTGTTGATGGACGGTGGGAGTGAAGGATGGGATTTGTTTTGTTGTTTGATGGACGGTGGGAGTGAAGGACGGGATTTGCTTTGTTGTTTGATGGACGGTGGGAGTGAAGGACGGGATTTGTTTTGTTGTTTGATGGACGGTGGAAGTGAAGGACGGGATTTGTTTTGTTGTTGATGGACGGTGGGAGTGAAGGACGGGATTTGTTTTGTTGTTGATGGACGGTGGGGGTGAAGGACGGGATTTGTTTTGTTGTTTGATGGACGGTGCGAGTGAAGGACGGGATTTGTTTTGTTGTTTGATGGACGGTGGGAGTGAAGGACGGGATTTGTTTTGTTGTTTGATGGACGGTGGGAGTGAAGGACGGGATTTGTTTTGTTGTTGATGGACGGTGAGAGTGAAGGACGGGATTTGTTTTGTTGTTGATGGACGGTGGGAGTGAAGGACGGGATTTGTTTTGTTGTTGATGGACGGTGGGAGTGAAGGACGGGATTTGTTTTGTTGATGGACAGTGGGAGTGAAGGACAGGATTTGTGTTGTTGTTGATGGACGGTGGGAGTGAAGGATGGGATTTGTTTTGTTGTTTGATGGATGGTGGGAGTGAAGGACGGGATTTGTTTTGTTGTTTGATGGACGGTGGGAGTGAAGGACGGGATTTGTTTTGTTGTTGATGGACGGTGGGAGTGAAGGACGGGATTTGTTTTGTTGTTCATGGACGGTGGGAGTGAAGGACGGGATTTGTTTTGTTGTTGATGGACGGTGAGAGTGAAGGACGGGATTTGTTTTGTTGTTTGATGGACGGTGGGAGTGAAGGACGGGATTTATTTTGTTGTTTGATGGACGGTGGGAGTGAAGGACGGGATTTGTTTTGTTGTTTGATGGACGGTGGGAGTGAAGGATGGGATTTGTTTTGTTGTTTGATGGACGGTGAAAGTGAAGGACGGGATTTGTTTTGTTGTTTGATGGACGGTGGGAGTGAAGGACGGGATTTGTTTTGTTGTTTGATGGACGGTGGGAGTGAAGGATGGGATTTGTTTTGTTGTTTGATGGACGGTGAAAGTGAAGGACGGGATTTGTTTTGTTGTTTGATGGACGGTGGGAGTGAAGGACGGGATTTGTTTTGTTGTTGATGGACGGTGAACGTGAAGGACGGGATTTGTTTTGTTGTTTGATGGACGGTGGGAGTGAAGGACGGGATTTGTTTTGTTGTTTGATGGACGGTGGGAGTGAAGGACGGGATTTGTTTTGTTGTTTGATGGACGGTGGGAGTGAAGGACGGGATTTGTTTTGTTGTTTGATGGACGGTGGGAGTGAAGGACGGGATTTGTTTTGTTGTTGATGGACGGTGGAAGTGAAGGACGGGATTTGTTTTGTTGTTGATGGACGGTGGGAGTGAAGGACGGGATTTGTTTTGTTGATGGACAGTGGGAGTGAAGGACAGGATTTGTTTTGTTGTTGATGGACTAGGGAGTGAAGGATGGGATTTGTTTTGTTGTTTGATGGACGGTGGGAGTGAAGGACGGAATTTGTTTTGTTGTTTGATGGACGGTGGGAGTGAAGGACGGGATTTGTCTTGTTGTTGATGGACGGTGGGAGTGAAGGACGGGATTTGTTTTGTTGTTCATGGACGGTGGGAGTGAAGGACGGGATTTGTTTTGTTGTTTGATGGACGGTGGGAGTGAAGGACGGGATTTGTTTTGTTGTTGATGGACGGTGAGAGTGAAGGACGGGATTTGTTTTGTTGTTTGATGGACGGTGGGAGTGAAGGACGGGATTTATTTTGTTGTTTGATGGACGGTGGGAGCGAAGGACGGGATTTGTTTTGTTGTTTGATGGACGGTGGGAGTGAAGGACGTTACTTGTTTTGTTGTTTGATGGACGGTGAAAGTGAAGGACGGGATTTGTTTTGTTGTTTGATGGACGGTGGGAGTGAAGGACGGGATTTGTTTTGTTGTTGATGGACGGTGAGCGTGAAGGACGGGATTTGTTTTGTTGTTTGATGGACGGTGGGAGTGAAGGACGGGATTTGTTTTGTTGTTTGATGGACGGTGGGAGTGAAGGACGGGATTTGTTTTGTTGTTTGATGGACGGTGGGAGTGAAGGACGGGATTTGTTTTGTTGTTTGATGGACGGTGGGAGTGAAGGACGGGATTTGTTTTGTTGTTTGATGGACGGTGGGAGTGAAGGATGGGTTTTGTTTTGTTTTGTTGATGGACGGTGGGAGTGAAGGACGGGATTTGTTTTGTTGTTGATGGACGGTGGGAGTGAAGGACGGGATTTGTTTTGTTGTTGATGGACGGTGGGAGTGAAGGACGGGATTTGTTTTGTTGTTTGATGGACGGTGGGAGTGAAGGACGGGATTTGTTTTGTTGTTTGATGGACGGTGAAAGTGAAGGACGGGATTTGTTTTGTTGTTTGATGGACGGTGGGAGTGAAGGACGGGATTTGTTTTGTTGTTGATGGACGGTGGGGGTGAAGGACGGGATTTGTTTTGTTGTTTGATGGACGGTGGGAGTGAAGGATGGGATTTGTTTTGTTGTTGATGGACGGTGGGAGTGAAGGACGGGATTTGTTTTCTTGTTTGATGGACGGTGGGAGTGAAGGACGGGATTTGTTTTGTTGTTGATGGACGGTGAGAGTGAAGGACGGGATTTGTTTTGTTGTTGATGGACGGTGGGAGTGAAGGACGGGATTTGTTTTGTTGTTTGATGGACGGTGGGAGTGAAGGACGGGATTTGTTTTGTTGTTGATGGATGGTGGGAGTGAAGGACGGGATTTGTTTTGTTGTTGATGGACGGTGGGAGTGAAGGACAGGATTTGTTTTGTTGTTGATGGACGGTGAGAGTGAAGGACGGGATTTGTTTTGTTGCTGATGGACGGTGGGAGTGAAGGACGGGATTTGTTTTGTTGTTTGATGGACGGTGGGAGTGAAGGACGGGATTTGTTTTGTTGATGGACGGTGGGAGTGAAGGACGGGATTTGTTTTGTTGTTTGATGGACGGTGAAAGTGAAGGACGGGATTTGTTTTGTTGTTTGATGGACGGTGGGAGTGAAGGACGGGATTTGTTTTGTTGTTGATGGACGGTGGGAGTGAAGGACGGGATTTGTTTTGTTGTTTGATGGACGGTGGGAGTGAAGGACGGGATTTGTTTTGTTGTTGATGGACGGTGGGAGTGAAGGACGGGATTTGTTTTGTTGTTTGATGGACGGTGGGGGTGAAGGATGGGATTTGTTTTGTTGTTTGATGGACGGTGGGAGTGAAGGACGGGATTTGTTTTGTTCTTTGATGGACGGTGGGAGTGAAGGACGGGATTTGTTTTGTTTTTTGATGGACGGTGGAAGTGAAGGACGGGATTTGTTTTGTTGTTGATGGACGGTGGGAGTGAAGGACGGGATTTGTTTTGTTGTTGATGGACGGTGGGGGTGAAGGACGGGATTTGTTTTGTTGTTGATGGACGGTGGGAGTGAAGGACGGGATTTGTTTTGTTGTTTGATGGACGGTGGGAGTGAAGGACGGGATTTGTTTTGTTGTTTGATGGACGGTGAAAGTGAAGGACGGGATTTGTTTTGTTGTTTGATGGAAGGTGGGAGTGAAGGACGGGATTTGTTTTGTTGTTGATGGACGGTGGGGGTGAAGGACGGGATTTGTTTTGTTGTTTGATGGACGGTGGGAGTGAAGGATGGGATTTGTTTTGTTGTTGATGGACGGTGGGAGTGAAGGACGGGATTTGTTTTCTTGTTTGATGGACGGTGGGAGTGAAAGATGGGATTTGTTTTGTTGTTGATGGACGGTGAGAGTGAAGGACGGGATTTGTTTTGTTGTTGATGGACGGTGGGAGTGAAGGACGGGATTTGTTTTGTTGTTTGATGGACGGTGGGAGTGAAGGACGGGATTTGTTTTGTTGTTTGATGGACGGTGGGAGTGAAGGACGGGATTTGTTTTGTTGATGGACGGTGGGAGTGAAGGACGGGATTTGTTTTGTTGTTTGATGGACGGTGGGAGTGAAGGACGGGATTTGTTTTGTTGTTGATGGACGGTGGGAGTGAAGGAACGGATTTGTTTTGTTGTTTGATGGACGGTGGGAGTGAAGGACGGGATTTGTTTTGTTGTTGATGGACGGTGAGAGTGAAGGACGGGATTTGTTTTGTTGTTTGATGGACGGTGGGGGTGAAGGATGGGATTTGTTTTGTTGTTTGATGGACGGTGGGAGTGAAGGACGGGATTTGTTTTGTTGTTTGATGGACGGTGGGAGTGAAGGACGGGATTTGTTTTGTTATTTGATGGACGGTGGAAGTGAAGGACGGGATTTGTTTTGTTGTTGATGGACGGTGGGAGTGAAGGACGGGATTTGTTTTGTTGTTGATGGACGGTGGGGGTGAAGGACGGGATTTGTTTTGTTGTTTGATGGACGGTGGGAGTGAAGGACGGGATTTGTTTTGTTGTTTGATGGACGGTGGGAGTGAAGGACGGGATTTGTTTTGTTGTTTGATGGACGGTGGGAGTGAAGGACGGGATTTGTTTTGTTGTTGATGGACGGTGAGAGTGAAGGACGGGATTTGTTTTGTTGTTGATGGACGGTGGGAGTGAAGGACGGGATTTGTTTTGTTGTTGATGGACGGTGGGAGTGAAGGACGGGATTTGTTTTGTTGATGGACAGTGGGAGTGAAGGACGGGATTTGTTTTGTTGTTGATGGACGGTGAGAGCGAAGGACGGGATTTGTTTTGTTGTTTGATGGATGGTGGGAGTGAAGGACAGGATTTGTTTTGTTGATGGACAGTGGGAGTGAAGGACGGGATTTGTTTTGTTGTTGATGGACGGTGAGAGCGAAGGACGGGATTTGTTTTGTTGTTTGATGGATGGTGGGAGTGAAGGACAGGATTTGTTTTGTTGTTTGATGGACGGTGGGAGTGAAGGACGGGATTTGTTTTGTTGTTTGATGGACAGTGGGAGTGAAGGACGGGATTTGTTTTGTTGTTTGATGGACGGTGAAAGTGAAGGACGGGATTTGTTTTGTTGTTTGATGGACGGTGGGAGTGAAGGACGGGATTTGTTTTGTTGTTGATGGACGGTGGGAGTGAAGGATGGGATTTGTTTTGTTGTTTGATGGACGGGGGGAGTGAAGGATGGGATTTGTTTTGTTGTTTGATGGACGGTGGGAGTGAAGGACGGGATTTGTTTTGTTGTTTGATGGACGGTGGGAGTGAAGGACGGGATTTGTTTTGTTGTTTGATGGACGGTGGGAGTAAAGGATGGGATTTGTTTTGTTGTTGATGGACGGTGGGAGTGAAGGACGGGATTTGTTTTGTTGTTTGATGGACGGTGAGAGTGAAGGACGGGATTTGTTTTGTTGTTTGATGGACGGTGGGAGTGAAGGACGGGATTTGTTTTGTTGTTTGATGGACGGTGGGAGTGAAGGATGGGATTTGTTTTGTTTTGTTGATGGACGGTCGGAGTGAAGGATGGGATTTGTTTTGTTGTTGATGGACGGTGGGAGTGAAGGACGGGATTTGTTTTGTTGTTGATGGACGGTGGCAGTGAAGGACGGGATTTGTTTTGTTGTTTGATGGACGGTGGGAGTGAAGGACGGGATTTGTTTTGTTGTTTGATGGACGGTGAAAGTGAAGGACGGGATTTGTTTTGTTGTTTGATCAACGGTGGGAGTGAAGGACGGGATTTGTTTTGTTGTTGATGGACGGTGGGGGTGAAGGACGGGATTTGTTTTGTTGTTTGATGGACGGTGGGAGTGAAGGATGGGATTTGTTTTGTTGTTGATGGACGGTGGGAATGAAGGACGGGATTTGTTTTCTTGTTTGATGGACGGTGGGAGTGAAGGACGGGATTTGTTTTGTTGTTGATGGACGGTGAGAGTGAAGGACGGGATTTGTTTTGTTGTTGATGGACAGTGGGAGTGAAGGACGGGATTTGTTTTGTTGTTTGATGGACGGTGGGAGTGATGGACGGGATTTGTTTTGTTGTTGATGGACGGTGGGAGTGAAGGACGGGATTTGTTTTGTTGTTTGATGGACGGTGGGGGTGAAGGACGGGATTTGTTTTGTTGATGGACGGTGGGAGTGAAGGACGGGATTTGTTTTGTTGTTTGATGGACGGTGGGAGTGAAGGACGGGATTTGTTTTGTTGTTGATGGACGGTGGGAGTGAAGGACGGGATTTGTTTTGTTGTTGATGGACGGTGGGAGTGAAGGACGGGATTTGTTTTGTTGTTGATGGATGGTGGGAGTGAAGGACGGGATTTGTTTTGTTGTTTGATGGACAGTGGGAGTGAAGGACGGAATTTGTTTTGTTGTTGATGGACGGTGGGAGTGAAGGATGGGATTTGTTTTGTTTTGTTGATGGACGATGGGAGTGAAGGACGGGATTTGTTTTGTTGATGGACGGTGGGAGTGAAGGACGGGATTTGTTTTGTTGTTTGACGGACGGTGGGAGTGAAGGACGGGATTTGTTTTGTTGTTTGATGGACGGTGGGAGTGAAGGACGGGATTTGTTTTGTTGTTGATGGACGGTGGGAGTGAAGGACGGGATTTGTTTTGTTGTTTGATGGACGGTGGGGGTGAAGGACGGGATTTGTTTTGTTGTTGATGGACGGTGGGAGTGAAGGACGGGATTTGTTTTGTTGTTGATGGATGGTGGGAGTGAAGGACGGGATTTGTTTTGTTGTTGATGGACGGTGGGGTTGAAGGACGGGATTTGTTTTGTTGTTTGATGGACGGTGGGAGTGAAGGACGGGATTTGTTTTGTTGATGGACGGTGGGAGTGAAGGACGGGATTTGTTTGTTGTTGATGGACGGTGGGAGTGAAGGACGGGATTTGTTTTGTTGATGGATGGTGGGAGTGAAGGACGGGATTTGTTTTGTTGTTGATGGACGGTGAGAGTGAAGGACGGGATTTGTTTTGTTGTTGATGGACGGTGGGAGTGAAGGACGGGATTTGTTTTGTTGTTGATGGACGGTGGGGGTGAAGGACGGGATTTGTTTTGTTGTTTGATGGACGGTGGGAGTGAAGGACGGGATTTGTTTTGTTGATGGACGGTGGGAGTGAAGGACGGGATTTGTTTGTTGTTGATGGACGGTGGGAGTGAAGGACGGGATTTGTTTTGTTGATGGACGATGGGAGTGAAGCATGGGATTTGTTTTGTTGTTGATGGACGGTGGGGGTGAAGGACGGGATTTGTTTTCTTGTTGATGGACGGTGGGAGTGAAGGACGGGATTTGTTTTGTTGTTTGATGGACGGTGGGAGTGAAGGACGGGATTTGTTTTGTTCTTTGATGGACGGTGAAAGTGAAGGACGGGATTTGTTTTGTTGTTTGATGGACGGTGGGAGTGAAGGACGGGATTTGTTTTGTTGTTGATGGACGGTGGTAGTGAAGGACGGGATTTGTTTTGTTGTTTGATGGACGGTGGGAGTGAAGGACGGGATTTGTTTTGTTGTTGATGGACGGTGGGGGTGAAGGACGGGATTTGTTTTGTTGATGGACGGTGGGAGTGAAGGATGGGATTTGTTTTGTTGTTTGATGGACGGTGGGAGTGAAGGATGGGATTTGTTTTGTTGTTGATGGACGGTGGGGGTGAAGGACGGGATTTGTTTTCTTGTTTGATGGACGGTGGGAGTGAAGGATGGGATTTGTTTTGTTGTTGATGGACGGTGGGAGTGAAGGACGGGATTTGTTTTGTTGTTGATGGACGGTGGGAGTGAAGGATGGGATTTGTTTTGTTGTTGATGGACGGTGGGAGTGAAGGACGGGATTTGTTTTCTTGTTTGATGGACGGTGGGAGTGAAGGACGGGATTTGTTTTGTTGTTGATGGACGGTGAGAGTGAAGGACGGGATTTGTTTTGTTGTTGATGGACGGTGGGAGTGAAGGACGGGATTTGTTTTGTTGTTTGATGGACGGTGGGAGTGAAGGACGGGATTTGTTTTGTTGTTGATGGATGGTGGGAGTGAAGGACGGGATTTGTTTTGTTGTTGATGGACGGTGGGAGTGAAGGACGGGATTTGTTTTGTTGTTTGATGGACGGTGAAAGTGAAGGACGGGATTTCTTTTGTTGTTTGATGGACGGTGGGAGTGAAGGACGGGATTTGTTTTGTTGTTTGATGGACGGTGGGGGTGAAGGACGGGATTTGTTTTGTTGTTTGATGGACGGTGGGAGTGAAGGACGGGATTTATTTTGTTGTTGATGGACGGTGGGGGTGAAGGACGCGATTTGTTCTGTTGTTTGATGGATGGTGGGAGTGAAGGATGGGATTTGTTTTGTTGTTGATGGACGGTGGGAGTGAAGGACGGGATTTGTTTTGTTGTTGATGGACGGTGGAAGTGAAGGATGGGATTTGTTTTGTTGTTTGATGGACGGTGGGAGTGAAGGACGGGATTTGTTTTGTTGTTGATGGACGGTGGGAGTGAAGGACGGGAATTGTTTTGTTGTTGATGGACGGTGGGGGTGAAGGACGGGATTTGTTTTGTTGTTTGATGGACGGTGGGAGTGAAGGACGGGATTTGTTCTGTTGTTGATGGATGGTGGGAGTGAAGGACGGGATTTGTTTTGTTGTTGATGGACGATGGGAGTGAAGGACGGGATTTGTTTTGTTGATGGACGGTGGGAGTGAAGGACGGGATTTGTTTTGTTGTTTGATGGACGGTGGGAGTGAAGGACGGAATTTCTTTTGTTGTTTGATGGATGGTGGGAGTGAAGGACGGGATTTGTTTTGTTGCTGATGGACGATGGGAGTGAAGGACGGGATTTGTTTTGTTGTTTGATGGACGGTGGGAGTGAAGGACGGGATTTGTTTTGTTGTTTGATGGACGGTGAAAGTGAAGGACGGGATTTGTTTTGTTGTTGATGGACAGTGGGAGTGAAGGACGGGATTTGTTTTGTTGTTTGATGGACGGTGGAAGTGAAGGACGGGATTTGTTTTGTTGATGGACGGTGGGAGTGAAGGACGGGATTTGTTTTGTTGTTTCATGGACGGTGGGAGTGAAGGACGGGATTTGTTTTGTTGTTGATGGACGGTGGGAGTGAAGGACGGGATTTGTTCTGTTGATGGACGGTGGGGGTGAAGGACGGGATTTGTTTTGTTGTTGATGGACGGTGGGGGTGAAGGACGGGATTTGTTTTGTTGTTGATGGACGGTGGGAGTGAAGGACGGGATTTGTTTTGTTGTTGATGGACGGTGGGGGTGAAGGACGGGATTTGTTTTGTTGTTGATGGACGGTGAGAGTGAAGGACGGAATTTGTTTTGTTGTTTGATGGACGGTGGGAGTGAAGGACGGGATTTGTTTTGTTGTTGATGGACGGTGGGAGTGAAGGATGGGATTTGTTTTGTTGTTTGATGGACGGTGGGAGTGAAGGACGGGATTTGCTTTGTTGTTTGATGGACGGTGGGAGTGAAGGACGGGATTTGTTTTGTTGTTTGATGGACGGTGGAAGTGAAGGACGGGATTTGTTTTGTTGTTGATGGACGGTGGGAGTGAAGGACGGGATTTGTTTTGTTGTTGATGGACGGTGGGGGTGAAGGACGGGATTTGTTTTGTTGTTTGATGGATGGTGCGAGTGAAGGACGGGATTTGTTTTGTTGTTTGATGGACGGTGGGAGTGAAGGACGGGATTTGTTTTGTTGTTTGATGGACGGTGGGAGTGAAGGACGGGATTTGTTTTGTTGTTGATGGATGGTGAGAGTGAAGGACGGGATTTGTTTTGTTGTTGATGGACGGTGGGAGTGAAGGACGGGATTTGTTTTGTTGTTTGATGGACGGTGGGAGTGAAGGACGGGATTTGTTTTGTTGTTGATGGACGGTGAGAGTGAAGGACGGGATTTGTTTTATTGTTTGATGGACGGTGGGAGTGAAGGACGGGATTTATTTTGTTGTTTGATGGACGGTGGGAGTGAAGGACGGGATTTGTTTTGTTGTTTGATGGACGGTGGGATTGAAGCACGGGATTTGTTTTGTTGTTTGATGGACGGTGAAAGTGAAGGACGGGATTTGTTTTGTTGTTTGATGGACGGTGGGAGTGAAGGACGGGATTTGTTTTGTTGTTGATGGACGGTGAGCGTGAAGAACGGGATTTGTTTTGTTGTTTGATGGACGGTGGGAGTGAAGGACGGGATTTGTTTTGTTGTTTGATGGACGGTGGGAGTGAAGGACGGGATTTGTTTTGTTGTTGATGGACGGTGGGAGTGAAGGACGGGATTTGTTTTGTTGTTTGATGGACGGTGGGGGTGAAGGACGGGATTTGTTTTGTTGTTGATGGACGGTGGGAGTGAAGGACGGGATTTGTTTTGTTGTTGATGGATGGTGGGAGTGAAGGACGGGATTTGTTTTGTTGTTGATGGACGGTGGGGTTGAAGGACGGGATTTGTTTTGTTGTTTGATGGACGGTGGGAGTGAAGGACGGGATTTGTTTTGTTGATGGACGGTGGGAGTGAAGGACGGGATTTGTTTGTTGTTGATGGACGGTGGGAGTGAAGGACGGGATTTGTTTTGTTGATGGATGGTGGGAGTGAAGGACGGGATTTGTTTTGTTGTTGATGGACGGTGAGAGTGAAGGACGGGATTTGTTTTGTTGTTGATGGACGGTGGGAGTGAAGGACAGGATTTGTTTTGTTGTTGATGGACGGTGGGGGTGAAGGACGGGATTTGTTTTGTTGTTTGATGGACGGTGGGAGTGAAGGACGGGATTTGTTTTGTTGATGGACGGTGGGAGTGAAGGACGGGATTTGTTTGTTGTTGATGGACGGTGGGAGTGAAGGACGGGATTTGTTTTGTTGATGGACGATGGGAGTGAAGCATGGGATTTGTTTTGTTGTTGATGGACGGTGGGGGTGAAGGACGGGATTTGTTTTCTTGTTGATGGACGGTGGGAGTGAAGGACGGGATTTGTTTTGTTGTTTGATGGACGGTGGGAGTGAAGGACGGGATTTGTTTTGTTCTTTGATGGACGGTGAAAGTGAAGGACGGGATTTGTTTTGTTGTTTGATGGACGGTGGGAGTGAAGGACGGGATTTGTTTTGTTGTTGATGGACGGTGGTAGTGAAGGACGGGATTTGTTTTGTTGTTTGATGGACGGTGGGAGTGAAGGACGGGATTTGTTTTGTTGTTGATGGACGGTGGGGGTGAAGGACGGGATTTGTTTTGTTGATGGACGGTGGGAGTGAAGGATGGGATTTGTTTTGTTGTTTGATGGACGGTGGGAGTGAAGGATGGGATTTGTTTTGTTGTTGATGGACGGTGGGGGTGAAGGACGGGATTTGTTTTCTTGTTTGATGGACGGTGGGAGTGAAGGATGGGATTTGTTTTGTTGTTGATGGACGGTGGGAGTGAAGGACGGGATTTGTTTTGTTGTTGATGGACGGTGGGAGTGAAGGATGGGATTTGTTTTGTTGTTGATGGACGGTGGGAGTGAAGGACGGGATTTGTTTTCTTGTTTGATGGACGGTGGGAGTGAAGGACGGGATTTGTTTTGTTGTTGATGGACGGTGAGAGTGAAGGACGGGATTTGTTTTGTTGTTGATGGACGGTGGGAGTGAAGGACGGGATTTGTTTTGTTGTTTGATGGACGGTGGGAGTGAAGGACGGGATTTGTTTTGTTGTTGATGGATGGTGGGAGTGAAGGACGGGATTTGTTTTGTTGTTGATGGACGGTGGGAGTGAAGGACGGGATTTGTTTTGTTGTTTGATGGACGGTGAAAGTGAAGGACGGGATTTCTTTTGTTGTTTGATGGACGGTGGGAGTGAAGGACGGGATTTGTTTTGTTGTTGATGGACGGTGGGGGTGAAGGACGCGATTTGTTCTGTTGTTTGATGGATGGTGGGAGTGAAGGATGGGATTTGTTTTGTTGTTGATGGACGGTGGGAGTGAAGGACGGGATTTGTTTTGTTGTTGATGGACGGTGGAAGTGAAGGATGGGATTTGTTTTGTTGTTTGATGGACGGTGGGAGTGAAGGACGGGATTTGTTTTGTTGTTGATGGACGGTGGGAGTGAAGGACGGGATTTGTTTTGTTGTTGATGGACGGTGGGGGTGAAGGACGGGATTTGTTTTGTTGTTTGATGGACGGTGGGAGTGAAGGACGGGATTTGTTTTGTTGTTGATGGATGGTGGGAGTGAAGGACGGGATTTGTTTTGTTGTTGATGGACGATGGGAGTGAAGGACGGGATTTGTTTTGTTGATGGACGGTGGGAGTGAAGGACGGGATTTGTTTTGTTGTTTGATGGACGGTGGGAGTGAAGGACGGAATTTCTTTTGTTGTTTGATGGATGGTGGGAGTGAAGGACGGGATTTGTTTTGTTGCTGATGGACGATGGGAGTGAAGGACGGGATTTGTTTTGTTGTTTGATGGACGGTGGGAGTGAAGGACGGGATTTGTTTTGTTGTTTGATGGACGGTGAAAGTGAAGGACGGGATTTGTTTTGTTGTTGATGGACAGTGGGAGTGAAGGACGGGATTTGTTTTGTTGTTTGATGGACGGTGGAAGTGAAGGACGGGATTTGTTTTGTTGATGGACGGTGGGAGTGAAGGACGGGATTTGTTTTGTTGTTTCATGGACGGTGGGAGTGAAGGACGGGATTTGTTTTGTTGTTGATGGACGGTGGGAGTGAAGGACGGGATTTGTTCTGTTGATGGACGGTGGGGGTGAAGGACGGGATTTGTTTTGTTGTTGATGGACGGTGGGGGTGAAGGACGGGATTTGTTTTGTTGTTGATGGACGGTGGGAGTGAAGGACGGGATTTGTTTTGTTGTTGATGGACGGTGGGGGTGAAGGACGGGATTTGTTTTGTTGTTGATGGACGGTGAGAGTGAAGGACGGAATTTGTTTTGTTGTTTGATGGATGGTGGGAGTGAAGGACGGGATTTGTTTTGTTGTTGATGGACGGTGGGAGTGAAGGATGGGATTTGTTTTGTTGTTTGATGGACGGTGGGAGTGAAGGACGGGATTTGCTTTGTTGTTTGATGGACGGTGGGAGTGAAGGACGGGATTTGTTTTGTTGTTTGATGGACGGTGGAAGTGAAGGACGGGATTTGTTTTGTTGTTGATGGACGGTGGGAGTGAAGGACGGGATTTGTTTTGTTGTTGATGGACGGTGGGGGTGAAGGACGGGATTTGTTTTGTTGTTTGATGGATGGTGCGAGTGAAGGACGGGATTTGTTTTGTTGTTTGATGGACGGTGGGAGTGAAGGACGGGATTTGTTTTGTTGTTTGATGGACGGTGGGAGTGAAGGACGGGATTTGTTTTGTTGTTGATGGATGGTGAGAGTGAAGGACGGGATTTGTTTTGTTGTTGATGGACGGTGGGAGTGAAGGACGGGATTTGTTTTGTTGTTTGATGGACGGTGGGAGTGAAGGACGGGATTTGTTTTGTTGTTGATGGACGGTGAGAGTGAAGGACGGGATTTGTTTTATTGTTTGATGGACGGTGGGAGTGAAGGACGGGATTTATTTTGTTGTTTGATGGACGGTGGGAGTGAAGGACGGGATTTGTTTTGTTGTTTGATGGACGGTGGGATTGAAGCACGGGATTTGTTTTGTTGTTTGATGGACGGTGAAAGTGAAGGACGGGATTTGTTTTGTTGTTTGATGGACGGTGGGAGTGAAGGACGGGATTTGTTTTGTTGTTGATGGACGGTGAGCGTGAAGGACGGGATTTGTTTTGTTGTTTGATGGACGGTGGGAGTGAAGGACGGGATTTGTTTTGTTGTTTGATGGACGGTGGGAGTGAAGGACGGGATTTGTTTTGTTGTTTGATGGACGGTGGGAGTGAAGGACGGGATTTGTTTTGTTGTTTGATGGACGGTGGGAGTGAAGGACGGGATTTGTTTTGTTGTTGATGGACGGTGGGAGTGAAGGACGGGATTTGTTTTGTTGTTTGATGGACGGTGGGAGTGAAGGACGGGATTTGTTTTGTTGTTTGATGGACGGTGGGAGTGAAGGATGGGATTTGTTTTGTTTTGTTGATGGACGGTGGGAGTGAAGGACGGGATTTGTTTTGTTGTTGATGGACGGTGGGAGTGAAGGACGGGATTTGTTTTGTTGTTGATGGACGGTGGGAGTGAAGGACGGGATTTGTTTTGTTGTTTGATGGACGGTGGGAGTGAAGGACGGGATTTGTTTTGTTGTTTGATGGACGGTGAAAGTGAAGGACGGGATTTGTTTTGTTGTTTGATGGACGGTGGGAGTGAAGGACGGGATTTGTTTTGTTGTTGATGGACGGTGGGGGTGAAGGACGGGATTTGTTTTGTTGTTTGATGGACGGTGGGAGTGAAGGATGGGATTTGTTTTGTTGTTGATGGACGGTGGGAGTGAAGGACGGGATTTGTTTTCTTGTTTGATGGACGGTGGGAGTGAAGGACGGGATTTGTTTTGTTGTTGATGGACGGTGAGAGTGAAGGACGGGATTTGTTTTGTTGTTGATGGACGGTGGGAGTGAAGGACGGGATTTGTTTTGTTGTTTGATGGACGGTGGGAGTGAAGGACGGGATTTGTTTTGTTGTTGATGGATGGTGGGAGTGAAGGACGGGATTTGTTTTGTTGTTGATGGACGGTGGGAGTGAAGGACAGGATTTGTTTTGTTGTTGATGGACGGTGAGAGTGAAGGATGGGATTTGTTTTGTTGTTGATGGACGGTGGGAGTGAAGGACGGGATTTGTTTTGTTGTTTGATGGACGGTGGGAGTTAAGGACGGGATTTGTTTTGTTGATGGACGGTGGGAGCGAAGGACGGGATTTGTTTTGTTGTTTGATGGACGGTGAAAGTGAAGGACGGGATTTGTTTTGTTGTTTGATGGACGGTGGGAGTGAAGGACGGGATTTGTTTTGTTGTTGATGGACGGTGGGAGTGAAGGACGGGACTTGTTTTGTTGTTTGATGGACGGTGGGAGTGAAGGACGGGATTTGTTTTGTTGTTGATGGACGGTGAGAGTGAAGGACGGGATTTGTTTTGTTGTTTGATGGACGGTGGGGGTGAAGGATGGGATTTGTTTTGTTGTTTGATGGACGGTGGGAGTGAAGGACGGGATTTGTTTTGTTCTTTGATGGACGGTGGGAGTGAAGGACGGGATTTGTTTTGTTTTTTGATGGACGGTGGAAGTGAAGGACGGGATTTGTTTTGTTGTTTGATGGACGGTGGGAGTGAAGGACGGGATTTGTTTTGTTGTTTGATGGACGGTGGGGGTGAAGGACGGGATTTGTTTTGTTGTTTGATGGACGGTGGGAGTGAAGGACGGGATTTGTTTTGTTGTTTGATGGACGGTGGGGGTGAAGGACGGGATTTGTTTTGTTGTTTGATGGACGGTGGGAGTGAAGGACGGGATTTGTTTTGTTGTTTGATGGATGGTGTGAGTGAAGGACGGAATTTGTTTTGTTGTTGATGGATGGTGGGGGTGAAGGATGGGATTTGTTTTGTTGTTTGATGGACGGTGGGAGTGAAGGACGGGATTTGCTTTGTTGTTTGATGGACGGTGGGAGTGAAGGACGGGATTTGTTTTGTTGTTTGATGGACGGTGGAAGTGAAGGACGGGATTTGTTTTGTTGTTGATGGACGGTGGGAGTGAAGGACGGGATTTGTTTTGTTGTTGATGGACGGTGGGGGTGAAGGACGGGATTTGTTTTGTTGTTTGATGGACGGTGCGAGTGAAGGACGGGATTTGTTTTGTTGTTGATGGACGGTGAGAGTGAAGGACGGGATTTGTTTTGTTGTTGATGGACGGTGGGAGTGAAGGACGGGATTTGTTTTGTTGTTGATGGACGGTGGGAGTGAAGGACGGGATTTGTTTTGTTGATGGACAGTGGGAGTGAAGGACAGGATTTGTTTTGTTGTTGATGGACGGTGGGAGTGAAGGATGGGATTTGTTTTGTTGTTTGATGGACGGTGGGAGTGAAGGACGGGATTTGTTTTGTTGTTTGATGGACGGTGGGAGTGAAGGACGGGATTTGTTTTGTTGTTGATGGACGGTGGGAGTGAAGGACGGGATTTGTTTTGTTGTTGATGGACGGTGGGAGTGAAGGACGGGATTTGTTTTGTTGTTTGATGGACGGTGGGAGTGAAGGACGGGATTTGTTTTGTTGTTCATGGACGGTGAGAGTGAAGGACGGGATTTGTTTTGTTGTTTGATGGACGGTGGGAGTGAAGGACGGGATTTGTTTTGTTGTTTGATGGACGGTGGGAGTGAAGGACGGGATTTGTTTTGTTGTTTGATGGACGGTGGGAGTGAAGGACGGGATTTGTTTTGTTGTTTGATGGACGGTGAAAGTGAAGGACGGGATTTGTTTTGTTGTTTGATGGACGGTGGGAGTGAAGGACGGGATTTGTTTTGTTGTTGATGGACGGT
Source organism: Mobula birostris (assembly GCF_030028105.1). Lineage (NCBI taxonomy): Eukaryota > Metazoa > Chordata > Chondrichthyes > Myliobatiformes > Myliobatidae > Mobula > Mobula birostris. Next base: position 21,391 of record NW_027275333.1, read on the forward strand.
GAGCGTGAAGGACGGGATTTGTTTTGTTGTTTGATGGACGGTGGGAGTGAAGGACGGGATTTGTTTTGTTGTTTGATGGACGGTGGGAGTGAAGGACGGGATTTGTTTTGTTGTTTGATGGACGGTGGGAGTGAAGGACGGGATTTGTTTTGTTGTTTGATGGACGGTGGGAGTGAAGGACGGGATTTGTTTTGTTGTTGATGGACGGTGGGAGTGAAGGACGGGATTTGTTTTGTTGTTTGATGGACGGTGGGAGTGAAGGACGGGATTTGTTTTGTTGTTTGATGGACGGTGGGAGTGAAGGATGGGATTTGTTTTGTTTTGTTGATGGACGGTGGGAGTGAAGGACGGGATTTGTTTTGTTGCTGATGGACGGTGGGAGTGAAGGACGGGATTTGTTTTGTTGTTGATGGACGGTGGGAGTGAAGGACGGGATTTGTTTTGTTGTTTGATGGACGGTGGGAGTGAAGGACGGGATTTGTTTTGTTGTTTGATGGACGGTGAAAGTGAAGGACGGGATTTGTTTTGTTGTTTGATGGAAGGTGGGAGTGAAGGACGGGATTTGTTTTGTTGTTGATGGACGGTGGGGGTGAAGGACGGGATTTGTTTTGTTGTTTGATGGACGGTGGGAGTGAAGGATGGGATTTGTTTTGTTGTTGATGGACGGTGGGAGTGAAGGACGGGATTTGTTTTATTGTTTGATGGACGGTGGGAGTGAAGGACGGGATTTCTTTTGTTGTTGATGGACGGTGAGAGTGAAGGACGGGATTTGTTTTGTTGTTGATGGACGGTGTGAGTGAAGGACGGGATTTGTTTTGTTGTTTGATGGACGGTGGGAGTGAAGGACGGGATTTGTTTTGTTGTTGATGGATGGTGGGAGTGAAGGACGGGATTTGTTTTGTTGTTGATGGACGGTGGGAGTGAAGGACGGGATTTGTTTTGTTCTTTGATGGACGGTGGGAGTGAAGGACGGGATTTGTTTTGTTTTTTGATGGACGGTGGAAGTGAAGGACGGGATTTGTTTTGTTGTTTGATGGACGGTGGGAGTGAAGGACGGGATTTGTTTTGTTGTTTGATGGACGGTGGGGGTGAAGGACGGGATTTGTTTTGTTGTTTGATGGACGGTGGGAGTGAAGGACGGGATTTGTTTTGTTGTTTGATGGACGGTGGGGGTGAAGGACGGGATTTGTTTTGTTGTTTGATGGACGGTGGGAGTGAAGGACGGGATTTGTTTTGTTGTTTGATGGATGGTGTGAGTGAAGGACGGAATTTGTTTTGTTGTTGATGGATGGTGGGGGTGAAGGATGGGATTTGTTTTGTTGTTTGATGGACGGTGGGAGTGAAGGACGGGATTTGCTTTGTTGTTTGATGGACGGTGGGAGTGAAGGACGGGATTTGTTTTGTTGTTTGATGGACGGTGGAAGTGAAGGACGGGATTTGTTTTGTTGTTGATGGACGGTGGGAGTGAAGGACGGGATTTGTTTTGTTGTTGATGGACGGTGGGGGTGAAGGACGGGATTTGTTTTGTTGTTTGATGGACGGTGCGAGTGAAGGACGGGATTTGTTTTGTTGTTGATGGACGGTGAGAGTGAAGGACGGGATTTGTTTTGTTGTTGATGGACGGTGGGAGTGAAGGACGGGATTTGTTTTGTTGTTGATGGACGGTGGGAGTGAAGGACGGGATTTGTTTTGTTGATGGACAGTGGGAGTGAAGGACAGGATTTGTTTTGTTGTTGATGGACGGTGGGAGTGAAGGATGGGATTTGTTTTGTTGTTTGATGGACGGTGGGAGTGAAGGACGGGATTTGTTTTGTTGTTTGATGGACGGTGGGAGTGAAGGACGGGATTTGTTTTGTTGTTGATGGACGGTGGGAGTGAAGGACGGGATTTGTTTTGTTGTTGATGGACGGTGGGAGTGAAGGACGGGATTTGTTTTGTTGTTTGATGGACGGTGGGAGTGAAGGACGGGATTTGTTTTGTTGTTGATGGACGGTGAGAGTGAAGGACGGGATTTGTTTTGTTGTTTGATGGACGGTGGGAGTGAAGGACGGGATTTGTTTTGTTGTTTGATGGACGGTGGGAGTGAAGGACGGGATTTGTTTTGTTGTTTGATGGACGGTGGGAGTGAAGGACGGGATTTGTTTTGTTGTTTGATGGACGGTGAAAGTGAAGGACGGGATTTGTTTTGTTGTTTGATGGACGGTGGGAGTGAAGGACGGGATTTGTTTTGTTGTTGATGGACGGTGAGCGTGAAGGACGGGATTTGTTTTGTTGTTTGATGGACGGTGGGAGTGAAGGACGGGATTTGTTTTGTTGTTTGATGGACGGTGGGAGTGAAGGACGGGATTTGTTTTGTTGTTTGATGGACGGTGGGAGTGAAGGACGGGATTTGTTTTGATGTTTGATGGACGGTGGGAGTGAAGGACGGGATTTGTTTTGTTGTTGATGGACGGTGGGAGTGAAGGACGGGATTTGTTTTGTTGTTTGATGGACGGTGGGAGTGAAGGACGGGATTTGTTTTGTTGTTTGATGGACGGTGGGAGTGAAGGATGGGATTTGTTTTGTTTTGTTGATGGACGGTGGGAGTGAAGGACGGGATTTGTTTTGTTGCTGATGGACGGTGGGAGTGAAGGACGGGATTTGTTTTGTTGTTGATGGACGGTGGGAGTGAAGGACGGGATTTGTTTTGTTGTTTGATGGACGGTGGGAGTGAAGGACGGGATTTGTTTTGTTGTTTGATGGACGGTGAAAGTGAAGGACGGGATTTGTTTTGTTGTTTGATGGAAGGTGGGAGTGAAGGACGGGATTTGTTTTGTTGTTGATGGACGGTGGGGGTGAAGGACGGGATTTGTTTTGTTGTTTGATGGACGGTGGGAGTGAAGGATGGGATTTGTTTTGTTGTTGATGGACGGTGGGAGTGAAGGACGGGATTTGTTTTATTGTTTGATGGACGGTGGGAGTGAAGGACGGGATTTCTTTTGTTGTTGATGGACGGTGAGAGTGAAGGACGGGATTTGTTTTGTTGTTGATGGACGGTGTGAGTGAAGGACGGGATTTGTTTTGTTGTTTGATGGACGGTGGGAGTGAAGGACGGGATTTGTTTTGTTGTTTGATGGACGGTGGGGGTGAAGGACGGGATTTGTTTTGTTGTTTGATGGACGGTGGGAGTGAAGGACGGGATTTGTTTTGTTGTTTGATGGACGGTGGGGGTGAAGGACGGGATTTGTTTTGTTGTTTGATGGACGGTGGGAGTGAAGGACGGGATTTGTTTTGTTGTTTGATGGATGGTGTGAGTGAAGGACGGAATTTGTTTTGTTGTTGATGGATGGTGGGGGTGAAGGATGGGATTTGTTTTGTTGTTTGATGGACGGTGGGAGTGAAGGACGGGATTTGCTTTGTTGTTTGATGGACGGTGGGAGTGAAGGACGGGATTTGTTTTGTTGTTTGATGGACGGTGGAAGTGAAGGACGGGATTTGTTTTGTTGTTGATGGACGGTGGGAGTGAAGGACGGGATTTGTTTTGTTGTTGATGGACGGTGGGGGTGAAGGACGGGATTTGTTTTGTTGTTTGATGGACGGTGCGAGTGAAGGACGGGATTTGTTTTGTTGTTGATGGACGGTGAGAGTGAAGGACGGGATTTGTTTTGTTGTTGATGGACGGTGGGAGTGAAGGACGGGATTTGTTTTGTTGTTGATGGACGGTGGGAGTGAAGGACGGGATTTGTTTTGTTGATGGACAGTGGGAGTGAAGGACAGGATTTGTTTTGTTGTTGATGGACGGTGGGAGTGAAGGATGGGATTTGTTTTGTTGTTTGATGGACGGTGGGAGTGAAGGACGGGATTTGTTTTGTTGTTTGATGGACGGTGGGAGTGAAGGACGGGATTTGTTTTGTTGTTGATGGACGGTGGGAGTGAAGGACGGGATTTGTTTTGTTGTTGATGGACGGTGGGAGTGAAGGACGGGATTTGTTTTGTTGTTTGATGGACGGTGGGAGTGAAGGACGGGATTTGTTTTGTTGTTCATGGACGGTGAGAGTGAAGGACGGGATTTGTTTTGTTGTTTGATGGACGGTGGGAGTGAAGGACGGGATTTGTTTTGTTGTTTGATGGACGGTGGGAGTGAAGGACGGGATTTGTTTTGTTGTTTGATGGACGGTGGGAGTGAAGGACGGGATTTGTTTTGTTGTTTGATGGACGGTGGGAGTGAAGGACGGGATTTGTTTTGTTGTTGATGGACGGTGAGCGTGAAGGACGGGATTTGTTTTGTTGTTTGATGGACGGTGGGAGTGAAGGACGGGATTTGTTTTGTTGTTTGATGGACGGTGGGAGTGAAGGACGGGATTTGTTTTGTTGTTTGATGGACGGTGGGAGTGAAGGACGGGATTTGTTTTGTTGTTTGATGGACGGTGGGAGTGAAGGACGGGATTTGTTTTGTTGTTGATGGACGGTGGGAGTGAAGGACGGGATTTGTTTTGTTGTTTGATGGACGGTGGGAGTGAAGGACGGGATTTGTTTTGTTGTTTGATGGACGGTGGGAGTGAAGGATGGGATTTGTTTTGTTTTGTTGATGGACGGTGGGAGTGAAGGACGGGATTTGTTTTGTTGCTGATGGACGGTGGGAGTGAAGGACGGGATTTGTTTTGTTGTTGATGGACGGTGGGAGTGAAGGACGGGATTTGTTTTGTTGTTTGATGAACGGTGGGAGTGAAGGACGGGATTTGTTTTGTTGTTTGATGGACGGTGAAAGTGAAGGACGGGATTTGTTTTGTTGTTTGATGGAAGGTGGGAGTGAAGGACGGGATTTGTTTTGTTGTTGATGGACGGTGGGGATGAAGGACGGGATTTGTTTTGTTGTTTGATGGACGGTGGGAGTGAAGGATGGGATTTGTTTTGTTGTTGATGGACGGTGGGAGTGAAGGACGGGATTTGTTTTATTGTTTGATGGACGGTGGGAGTGAAGGACGGGATTTCTTTTGTTGTTGATGGACGGTGAGAGTGAAGGACGGGATTTGTTTTGTTGTTGATGGACGGTGTGAGTGAAGGACGGGATTTGTTTTGTTGTTTGATGGACGGTGGGAGTGAAGGACGGGATTTGTTTTGTTGTTGATGGATGGTGGGAGTGAAGGACGGGATTTGTTTTGTTGTTGATGGACGGTGGGAGTGAAGGACGGGATTTGTTTTGTTCTTTGATGGACGGTGGGAGTGAAGGACGGGATTTGTTTTGTTTTTTGATGGACTGTGGAAGTGAAGGACGGGATTTGTTTTGTTGTTTGATGGACGGTGGGAGTGAAGGACGGGATTTGTTTTGTTGTTTGATGGACGGTGGGGGTGAAGGACGGGATTTGTTTTGTTGTTTGATGGACGGTGGGAGTGAAGGACGGGATTTGTTTTGTTGTTTGATGGACGGTGGGGGTGAAGGACGGGATTTGTTTTGTTGTTTGATGGACGGTGGGAGTGAAGGACGGGATTTGTTTTGTTGTTTGATGGATGGTGTGAGTGAAGGACGGAATTTGTTTTGTTGTTGATGGATGGTGGGGGTGAAGGATGGGATTTGTTTTGTTGTTTGATGGACGGTGGGAGTGAAGGACGGGATTTGCTTTGTTGTTTGATGGACGGTGGGAGTGAAGGACGGGATTTGTTTTGTTGTTTGATGGACGGTGGAAGTGAAGGACGGGATTTGTTTTGTTGTTGATGGACGGTGGGAGTGAAGGACGGGATTTGTTTTGTTGTTGATGGACGGTGGGGGTGAAGGACGGGATTTGTTTTGTTGTTTGATGGACGGTGCGAGTGAAGGACGGGATTTGTTTTGTTGTTGATGGACGGTGAGAGTGAAGGACGGGATTTGTTTTGTTGTTGATGGACGGTGGGAGTGAAGGACGGGATTTGTTTTGTTGTTGATGGACGGTGGGAGTGAAGGACGGGATTTGTTTTGTTGATGGACAGTGGGAGTGAAGGACAGGATTTGTTTTGTTGTTGATGGACGGTGGGAGTGAAGGATGGGATTTGTTTTGTTGTTTGATGGACGGTGGGAGTGAAGGACGGGATTTGTTTTGTTGTTTGATGGACGGTGGGAGTGAAGGACGGGATTTGTTTTGTTGTTGATGGACGGTGGGAGTGAAGGACGGGATTTGTTTTGTTGTTGATGGACGGTGGGAGTGAAGGACGGGATTTGTTTTGTTGTTTGATGGACGGTGGGAGTGAAGGACGGGATTTGTTTTGTTGTTGATGGACGGTGAGAGTGAAGGACGGGATTTGTTTTGTTGTTTGATGGACGGTGGGAGTGAAGGACGGGATTTGTTTTGTTGTTTGATGGACGGTGGGAGTGAAGGACGGGATTTGTTTTGTTGTTTGATGGACGGTGGGAGTGAAGGACGGGATTTGTTTTGTTGTTTGATGGACGGTGAAAGTGAAGGACGGGATTTGTTTTGTTGTTTGATGGACGGTGGGAGTGAAGGACGGGATTTGTTTTGTTGTTGATGGACGGTGAGCGTGAAGGACGGGATTTGTTTTGTTGTTTGATGGACGGTGGGAGTGAAGGACGGGATTTGTTTTGTTGTTTGATGGACGGTGGGAGTGAAGGACGGGATTTGTTTTGTTGTTTGATGGACGGTGGGAGTGAAGGACGGGATTTGTTTTGATGTTTGATGGACGGTGGGAGTGAAGGACGGGATTTGTTTTGTTGTTGATGGACGGTGGGAGTGAAGGACGGGATTTGTTTTGTTGTTTGATGGACGGTGGGAGTGAAGGACGGGATTTGTTTTGTTGTTTGATGGACGGTGGGAGTGAAGGATGGGATTTGTTTTGTTTTGTTGATGGACGGTGGGAGTGAAGGACGGGATTTGTTTTGTTGCTGATGGACGGTGGGAGTGAAGGACGGGATTTGTTTTGTTGTTGATGGACGGTGGGAGTGAAGGACGGGATTTGTTTTGTTGTTTGATGGACGGTGGGAGTGAAGGACGGGATTTGTTTTGTTGTTTGATGGACGGTGAAAGTGAAGGACGGGATTTGTTTTGTTGTTTGATGGAAGGTGGGAGTGAAGGACGGGATTTGTTTTGTTGTTGATGGACGGTGGGGGTGAAGGACGGGATTTGTTTTGTTGTTTGATGGACGGTGGGAGTGAAGGATGGGATTTGTTTTGTTGTTGATGGACGGTGGGAGTGAAGGACGGGATTTGTTTTATTGTTTGATGGACGGTGGGAGTGAAGGACGGGATTTCTTTTGTTGTTGATGGACGGTGAGAGTGAAGGACGGGATTTGTTTTGTTGTTGATGGACGGTGTGAGTGAAGGACGGGATTTGTTTTGTTGTTTGATGGACGGTGGGAGTGAAGGACGGGATTTGTTTTGTTGTTGATGGATGGTGGGAGTGAAGGACGGGATTTGTTTTGTTGTTGATGGACGGTGGGAGTGAAGGACAGGATTTGTTTTGATGTTGATGGACGGTGAGAGTGAAGGATGGGATTTGTTTTGTTGTTGATGGACGGTGGAGTGAAGGACGGGATTTGTTTTGTTGTTTGATGGACGGTGGGAGTGAAGGACGGGATTTGTTTTGTTGATGGACGGTGGGAGTGAAGGACGGGATTTGTTTTGTTGTTTGATGGACGGTGAAAGTGAAGGACGGGATTTGTTTTGTTGTTTGATGGACGGTGGGAGTGAAGGACGGGATTTGTTTTGTTGTTGATGGACGGTGGGAGTGAAGGAAGGGATTTGTTTTGTTGTTTGATGGACGGTGGGAGGGAAGGACGGGATTTGTTTTGTTGTTGATGGACGGTGAGAGTGAAGGACGGGATTTGTTTTGTTGTTTGATGGACGGTGGGGGTGAAGGATGGGATTGTTTTGTTGTTTGATGGACGGTGGGAGTGAAGGACGGGATTTGTTTTGTTGTTTGATGGACGGTGGGAGTGAAGGACGGGATTTGTTTTGTTTTTTGATGGACGGTGGAGTGAAGGACGGGATTTGTTTTGTTGTTGATGGACGGTGGGAGTGAAGGACGGGATTTGTTTTGTTGTTGATGGACAGTGGGGGTGAAGGACGGGATTTGTTTTGTTGTTTGATGGACGGTGGGAGTGAAGGACGGGATTTGTTTTGTTGTTGATGGATGGTGGGAGTGAAGGACGGGATTTGTTTTGTTGTTGATGGACGGTGGGAGTGAAGGACAGGATTTGTTTTGTTGTTGATGGACGGTGAGAGTGAAGGATGGGATTTGTTTTGTTGTTGATGGACGGTGGGAGTGAAGGACGGGATTTGTTTTGTTGTTTGATGGACGGTGGGAGTGAAGGACGGGATTTGTTTTGTTGATGGACGGTGGGAGTGAAGGACGGGATTTGTTTTGTTGTTTGATGGACGGTGAAAGTGAAGGACGGGATTTGTTTTGTTGTTTGATGGACGGTGGGAGTGAAGGACGGGATTTGTTTTGTTGTTGATGGACGGTGGGAGTGAAGGACGGGACTTGTTTTGTTGTTTGATGGACGGTGGGAGTGAAGGACGGGATTTGTTTTGTTGTTGATGGACGGTGAGAGTGAAGGACGGGATTTGTTTTGTTGTTTGATGGACGGTGGGGGTGAAGGATGGGATTTGTTTTGTTGTTTGATGGACGGTGGGAGTGAAGGACGGGATTTGTTTTGTTCTTTGATGGACGGTGGGAGTGAAGGACGGGATTTGTTTTGTGTTTTGATGGACGGTGGAAGTGAAGGACGGGATTTGTTTTGTTGTTTGATGGACGGTGGGAGTGAAGGACGGGATTTGTTTTGTTGTTTGATGGACGGTGGGGGTGAAGGACGGGATTTGTTTTGTTGTTTGATGGACGGTGGGAGTGAAGGACGGGATTTGTTTTGTTGTTTGATGGACGGTGGGGGTGAAGGACGGGATTTGTTTTGTTGTTTGATGGACGGTGGGAGTGAAGGACGGGATTTGTTTTGTTGTTTGATGGATGGTGTGAGTGAAGGACGGAATTTGTTTTGTTGTTGATGGATGGTGGGGGTGAAGGATGGGATTTGTTTTGTTGTTTGATGGACGGTGGGAGTGAAGGACGGGATTTGCTTTGTTGTTTGATGGACGGTGGGAGTGAAGGACGGGATTTGTTTTGTTGTTTGATGGACGGTGGAAGTGAAGGACGGGATTTGTTTTGTTGTTGATGGACGGTGGGAGTGAAGGACGGGATTTGTTTTGTTGTTGATGGACGGTGGGGGTGAAGGACGGGATTTGTTTTGTTGTTTGATGGACGGTGCGAGTGAAGGACGGGATTTGTTTTGTTGTTGATGGACGGTGAGAGTGAAGGACGGGATTTGTTTGTTGTTGATGGACGGTGGGAGTGAAGGACGGGATTTGTTTTGTTGTTGATGGACGGTGGGAGTGAAGGACGGGATTTGTTTTGTTGATGGACAGTGGGAGTGAAGGACAGGATTTGTTTTGTTGTTGATGGACGGTGGGAGTGAAGGATGGGATTTGTTTTGTTGTTTGATGGACGGTGGGAGTGAAGGACGGGATTTGTTTTGTTGTTTGATGGACGGTGGGAGTGAAGGACGGGATTTGTTTTGTTGTTGATGGACGGTGGGAGTGAAGGACGGATTTGTTTTGTTGTTGATGGACGGTGGGAGTGAAGGACGGGATTTGTTTTGTTGTTTGATGGACGGTGGGAGTGAAGGACGGGATTTGTTTTGTTGTTGATGGACGGTGAGAGTGAAGGACGGGATTTGTTTTGTTGTTTGATGGACGGTGGGAGTGAAGGACGGGATTTGTTTTGTTGTTTGATGGACGGTGGGAGTGAAGGACGGGATTTGTTTTGTTGTTTGATGGACGGTGGGAGTGAAGGACGGGATTTGTTTTGTTGTTTGATGGACGGTGAAAGTGAAGGACGGGATTTGTTTTGTTGTTTGATGGGACGGTGGAGTGAAGGACGGGATTTGTTTTGTTGTTGATGGACGGTGAGCGTGAAGGACGGGATTTGTTTTGTTGTTGATGGACGGTGGGAGTGAAGGACGGGATTTGTTTTGTTGTTTGATGGACGGTGGGAGTGAAGGACGGGATTTGTTTTGTTGTTTGATGGACGGTGGGAGTGAAGGACGGGATTTGTTTTGTTGTTTGATGGACGGTGGGAGTGAAGGACGGGATTTGTTTTGTTGTTGATGGACGGTGGGAGTGAAGGACGGGATTTGTTTTGTTGTTTGATGGACGGTGGGAGTGAAGGACGGGATTTGTTTTGTTGTTTGATGGACGGTGGGAGTGAAGGATGGGATTTGTTTTGTTTTGTTGATGGACGGTGGGAGTGAAGGACGGGATTTGTTTTGTTGCTGATGGACGGTGGGAGTGAAGCACGGGATTTGTTTTTTTGTTGATGGACGGTGGGAGTGAAGGACGGGATTTGTTTTGTTGTTTGATGGACGGTGGGAGTGAAGGACGGGATTTGTTTTGTTGTTTGATGGACGGTGAAAGTGAAGGACGGGATTTGTTTTGTTGTTTGATGGAAGGTGGGAGTGAAGGACGGGATTTGTTTTGTTGTTGATGGAAGGTGGGGGTGAAGGACGGGATTTGTTTTGTTGTTTGATGGACGGTGGGAGTGAAGGATGGGATTTGTTTTGTTGTTGATGGACGGTGGGAGTGAAGGACGGGATTTGTTTTATTGTTTGATGGACGGTGGGAGTGAAGGACGGGATTTCTTTTGTTGTTGATGGACGGTGAGAGTGAAGGACGGGATTTGTTTTGTTGTTGATGGACGGTGTGAGTGAAGGACGGGATTTGTTTATTTGTTTGATGGACGGTGGGAGTGAAGGACGGGATTTGTTTTGTTGTTGATGGATGGTGGGAGTGAAGGACGGGATTTGTTTTGTTGTTGATGGACGGTGGGAGTGAAGGAGAGGATTTGTTTTGTTGTTGATGGACGGTGAGAGTGAAGGATGGGATTTGTTTTGTTGTTGATGGACGGTGGGAGTGAAGGACGGGATTTGTTTTGTTGTTTGATGGACGGTGGGAGTGAAGGACGGGATTTGTTTTGTTGATGGACGGTGGGAGTGAAGGACGGGATTTGTTTTGTTGTTTGATGGACGGTGAAAGTGAAGGACGGGATTTGTTTTGTTGTTTGATGGACGGTGGGAGTGAAGGACGGGATTTGTTTTGTTGTTTGATGGACGGTGGGAGTGAAGGACGGGATTTGTTTTGTTGTTTGATGGACGGTGAAAGTGAAGGACGGGATTTGTTTTGTTGTTTGATGGACGGTGGGAGTGAAGGACGGGATTTGTTTTGTTGTTGATGGACGGTGAGCGTGAAGGACGGGATTTGTTTTGTTGTTTGATGGACGGTGGGAGTGAAGGACGGGATTTGTTTTGTTGTTTGATGGACGGTGGGAGTGAAGGACGGGATTTGTTTTGTTGTTTGATGGACGGTGGGAGTGAAGGACGGGATTTGTTTTGTTGTTTGATGGACGGTGAGAGTGAAGGATGGGATTTGTTTTGTTGTTGATGGACGGTGGGAGTGAAGGACGGGATTTGTTTTGTTGTTTGATGGACGGTGGGAGTGAAGGACGGGATTTGTTTTGTTGATGGACGGTGGGAGTGAAGGACGGGATTTGTTTTGTTGTTTGATGGACGGTGAAAGTGAAGGACGGGATTTGTTTTGTTGTTTGATGGACGGTGGGAGTGAAGGACGGGATTTGTTTTGTTGTTGATGGACGGTGGGAGTGAAGGAAGGGATTTGTTTTGTTGTTTGATGGACGGTGGGAGTGAAGGACGGGATTTGTTTTGTTGTTGATGGACGGTGAGAGTGAAGGACGGGATTTGTTTTGTTGTTTGATGGACGGTGGGGGTGAAGGATGGGATTTGTTTTGTTGTTTGATGGACGGTGGGAGTGAAGGACGGGATTTGTTTTGTTGTTTGATGGACGGTGGGAGTGAAGGACGGGATTTGTTTTGTTTTTTGATGGACGGTGGAAGTGAAGGACGGGATTTGTTTTGTTGTTGATGGACGGTGGGAGTGAAGGACGGGATTTGTTTTGTTGTTGATGGACAGTGGGGGTGAAGGACGGGATTTGTTTTGTTGTTTGATGGACGGTGGGAGTGAAGGACGGGATTTGTTTTGTTGTTGATGGATGGTGGGAGTGAAGGACGGGATTTGTTTTGTTGTTGATGGACGGTGGGAGTGAAGGACAGGATTTGTTTTGTTGTTGATGGACGGTGAGAGTGAAGGATGGGATTTGTTTTGTTGTTGATGGACGGTGGGAGTGAAGGACGGGATTTGTTTTGTTGTTTGATGGACGGTGGGAGTGAAGGACGGGATTTGTTTTGTTGATGGACGGTGGGAGTGAAGGACGGGATTTGTTTTGTTGTTTGATGGACGGTGAAAGTGAAGGACGGGATTTGTTTTGTTGTTTGATGGACGGTGGGAGTGAAGGACGGGATTTGTTTTGTTGTTGATGGACGGTGGGAGTGAAGGACGGGACTTGTTTTGTTGTTTGATGGACGGTGGGAGTGAAGGACGGGATTTGTTTTGTTGTTGATGGACGGTGAGAGTGAAGGACGGGATTTGTTTTGTTGTTTGATGGACGGTGGGGGTGAAGGATGGGATTTGTTTTGTTGTTTGATGGACGGTGGGAGTGAAGGACGGGATTTGTTTTGTTCTTTGATGGACGGTGGGAGTGAAGGACGGGATTTGTTTTGTTTTTTGATGGACGGTGGAAGTGAAGGACGGGATTTGTTTTGTTGTTTGATGGACGGTGGGAGTGAAGGACGGGATTTGTTTTGTTGTTTGATGGACGGTGGGGGTGAAGGACGGGATTTGTTTTGTTGTTTGATGGACGGTGGGAGTGAAGGACGGGATTTGTTTTGTTGTTTGATGGACGGTGGGGGTGAAGGACGGGATTTGTTTTGTTGTTTGATGGACGGTGGGAGTGAAGGACGGGATTTGTTTTGTTGTTTGATGGATGGTGTGAGTGAAGGACGGAATTTGTTTTGTTGTTGATGGATGGTGGGGGTGAAGGATGGGATTTGTTTTGTTGTTTGATGGACGGTGGGAGTGAAGGACGGGATTTGCTTTGTTGTTTGATGGACGGTGGGAGTGAAGGACGGGATTTGTTTTGTTGTTTGATGGACGGTGGAAGTGAAGGACGGGATTTGTTTTGTTGTTGATGGACGGTGGGAGTGAAGGACGGGATTTGTTTTGTTGTTGATGGACAGTGGGGGTGAAGGACGGGATTTGTTTTGTTGTTTGATGGACGGTGGGAGTGAAGGACGGGATTTGTTTTGTTGTTGATGGATGGTGGGAGTGAAGGACGGGATTTGTTTTGTTGTTGATGGACGGTGGGAGTGAAGGACAGGATTTGTTTTGTTGTTGATGGACGGTGAGAGTGAAGGATGGGATTTGTTTTCTTGTTGATGGACGGTGGAGTGAAGGACGGGATTTGTTTTGTTGTTTGATGGACGGTGGGAGTGAAGGACGGGATTTGTTTTGTTGATGGACGGTGGGAGTGAAGGACGGGATTTGTTTTGTTGTTTGATGGACGGTGAAAGTGAAGGACGGGATTTGTTTTGTTGTTTGATGGACGGTGGGAGTGAAGGACGGATTTGTTTTGTTGTTGATGGACGGTGGGAGTGAAGGACGGGACTTGTTTTGTTGTTTGATGGACGGTGGGAGTGAAGGACGGGATTTGTTTTGTTGTTGATGGACGGTGAGAGTGAAGGACGGGATTTGTTTTGTTGTTTGATGGACGGTGGGGGTGAAGGATGGGATTTGTTTTGTTGTTGATGGACGGTGGGAGTGAAGGACGGGATTTGTTTTGTTCTTTGATGGACGGTGGGAGTGAAGGATGGGATTTGTTTTGTTTTTTGATGGACGGTGGAAGTGAAGGACGGGATTTGTTTTGTTGTTTGATGGACGGTGGGAGTGAAGGACGGGATTTGTTTTGTTGTTTGATGGACGGTGGGGGTGAAGGACGGGATTTGTTTTGTTGTTTGATGGACGGTGGGAGTGAAGGACGGGATTTGTTTTGTTGTTTGATGGACGGTGGGGGTGAAGGACGGGATTTGTTTTGTTGTTTGATGGACGGTGGGAGTGAAGGACGGGATTTGTTTTGTTGTTTGATGGATGGTGTGAGTGAAGGACGGAATTTGTTTTGTTGTTGATGGATGGTGGGGGTGAAGGATGGGATTTGTTTTGTTGTTTGATGGACGGTGGGAGTGAAGGACGGGATTTGCTTTGTTGTTTGATGGACGGTGGGAGTGAAGGACGGGATTTGTTTTGTTGTTTGATGGACGGTGGAAGTGAAGGACGGGATTTGTTTTGTTGTTGATGGACGGTGGGAGTGAAGGACGGGATTTGTTTTGTTGTTGATGGACGGTGGGGGTGAAGGACGGGATTTGTTTTGTTGTTTGATGGACGGTGCGAGTGAAGGACGGGATTTGTTTTGTTGTTGATGGACGGTGAGAGTGAAGGACGGGATTTGTTTTGTTGTTGATGGACGGTGGGAGTGAAGGACGGGATTTGTTTTGTTGTTGATGGACGGTGGGAGTGAAGGACGGGATTTGTTTTGTTGATGGACAGTGGGAGTGAAGGACAGGATTTGTTTTGTTGTTGATGGACGGTGGGAGTGAAGGATGGGATTTGTTTTGTTGTTTGATGGACGGTGGGAGTGAAGGACGGGATTTGTTTTGTTGTTTGATGGACGGTGGGAGTGAAGGACGGGATTTGTTTTGTTGTTGATGGACGGTGGGAGTGAAGGACGGGATTTGTTTTGTTGTTGATGGACGGTGGGAGTGAAGGACGGGATTTGTTTTGTTGTTTGATGGACGGTGGGAGTGAAGGACGGGATTTGTTTTGTTGTTGATGGACGGTGAGAGTGAAGGACGGGATTTGTTTTGTTGTTTGATGGACGGTGGGAGTGAAGGACGGGATTTGTTTTGTTGTTTGATGGACGGTGGGAGTGAAGGACAGGATTTGTTTTGTTGTTTGATGGACGGTGGGAGTGAAGGACGGGATTTGTTTTGTTGTTTGATGGACGGTGAAAGTGAAGGACGGGATTTGTTTTGTTGTTTGATGGACGGTGGGAGTGAAGGACGGGATTTGTTTTGTTGTTGATGGACGGTGAGCGTGAAGGACGGGATTTGTTTTGTTGTTTGATGGACGGTGGGAGTGAAGGACGGGATTTGTTTTGTTGTTTGATGGACGGTGGGAGTGAAGGACGGGATTTGTTTTGTTGTTTGATGGACGGTGGGAGTGAAGGACGGGATTTGTTTTGTTGTTTGATGGACGGTGGGAGTGAAGGACGGGATTTGTTTTGTTGTTGATGGACGGTGGGAGTGAAGGACGGGATTTGTTTTGTTGTTTGATGGACGGTGGGAGTGAAGGACGGGATTTGTTTTGTTGTTTGATGGACGGTGGGAGTGAAGGATGGGATTTGTTTTGTTTTGTTGATGGACGGTGGGAGTGAAGGACGGGATTTGTTTTGTTGCTGATGGACGGTGGGAGTGAAGCACGGGATTTGTTTTGTTGTTGATGGACGGTGGGAGTGAAGGACGGGATTTGTTTTGTTGTTTGATGGACGGTGGGAGTGAAGGACGGGATTTGTTTTGTTGTTTGATGGACGGTGAAAGTGAAGGACGGGATTTGTTTTGTTGTTTGATGGAAGGTGGGAGTGAAGGACGGGATTTGTTTTGTTGTTGATGGAAGGTGGGGGTGAAGGACGGGATTTGTTTTGTTGTTTGATGGACGGTGGGAGTGAAGGATGGGATTTGTTTTGTTGTTGATGGACGGTGGGAGTGAAGGACGGGATTTGTTTTATTGTTTGATGGACGGTGGGAGTGAAGGACGGGATTTCTTTTGTTGTTGATGGACGGTGAGAGTGAAGGACGGGATTTGTTTTGTTGTTGATGGACGGTGTGAGTGAAGGACGGGATTTGTTTTGTTGTTTGATGGACGGTGGGAGTGAAGGACGGGATTTGTTTTGTTGTTGATGGATGGTGGGAGTGAAGGACGGGATTTGTTTTGTTGTTGATGGACGGTGGGAGTGACGGACAGGATTTGTTTTGTTGTTGATGGACGGTGAGAGTGAAGGATGGGATTTGTTTTGTTGTTCATGGACGGTGGGAGTGAAGGACGGGATTTGTTTTGTTGTTTGATGGACGGTGGGAGTGAAGGACGGGATTTGTTTTGTTGATGGATGGTGGGAGTGAAGGACGGGATTTGTTTTGTTGTTTGATGGACGGTGAAAGTGAAGGACGGGATTTGTTTTGTTGTTTGATGGACGGTGGGAGTGAAGGACGGGATTTGTTTTGTTGTTGATGGACGGTGGGAGCGAAGGAAGGGATTTGTTTTGTTGTTTGATGGACGGTGGGAGTGAAGGACGGGATTTGTTTTGTTGTTGATGGACGGTGAGAGTGAAGGACGGGATTTGTTTTGTTGTTTGATGGACGGTGGGGGTGAAGGATGGGATTTGTTTTGTTGTTTGATGGACGGTGGGAGTGAAGGACGGGATTTGTTTTGTTGTTTGATGGACGGTGGGAGTGAAGGACGGGATTTGTTTTGTTTTTTGATGGACGGTGGAAGTGAAGAACGGGATTTGTTTTGTTGTTGATGGACGGTGGGAGTGAAGGACGGGATTTGTTTTGTTGTTGATGGACAGTGGGGGTGAAGGACGGGATTTGTTTTGTTGTTTGATGGACGGTGGGAGTGAAGGACGGGATTTGTTTTGTTGTTTGATGGACGGTGGGAGTGAAGGACGGGATTTGATTTGTTGTTTGATGGACGGTGGGAGTGAAGGACGGGATTTGTTTTGTTGTTGATGGACGGTGAGAGTGAAGGACGGGATTTGTTTTGTTGTTGATGGACGGTGGGAGTGAAGGACGGGATTTGTTTTGTTGTTGATGGACGGTGGGAGTGAAGGACGGGATTTGTTTTGTTGATGGACAGTGGGAGTGAAGGACGGGATTGGTTTTGTTGTTGATGGACGGTGAGAGCGAAGGACGGGATTTGTTTTGTTGTTTGATAGATGGTGGGAGTGAAGGACAGGATTTGTTTTGTTGATGGACAGTGGGAGTGAAGGACGGGATTTGTTTTGTTGTTGATGGACGGTGAGAGCGAAGGACGGGATTTGTTTTGTTGTTTGATGGATGGTGGGAGTGAAGGACAGGATTTGTTTTGTTGTTTGATGCACGGTGGCAGTGAAGGACGGGATTTGTTTTGTTGTTTGATGGATGGTGGGAGTGAAGGACGGGATTTGTTTTGTTGTTTGATGGACGGTGAAAGTGAAGGACGGGATTTGTTTTGTTGTTTGATGAACGGTGGGAGTGAAGGACGGGATTTGTTTTGTTGTTGATGGACGGTGGGGGTGAAGGACGGGATTTGTTTTGTTGTTTGATGGACGGTGGGAGTGAAGGACGGGATTTGTTTTGTTGTTGATGGACGGTGAGAGTGAAGGACGGGATTTGTTTTGTTGTTGATGGACAGTGGGAGTGAAGGACGGGATATGTTTTGTTGTTTGATGGACGGTGGGAGTGATGGACTGGATTTGTTTTGTTGTTGATGGACGGTGGGAGTGAAGGACGGGATTTGTTTTGTTGTTGATGGACGGTGGGAGTGAAGGACGGGATTTGTTTTGTTGTTTGATGGACGGTGGGAGTGAAGGACGGGATTTGTTTTGTTGTTTGATGGACGGTGGGAGTGAAGGATGGGATTTGTTTTGTTTTGTTGATGGACGGTGGGAGTGAAGGACGGGATTTGTTTTGTTGCTGATGGACGGTGGGAGTGAAGCACGGGATTTGTTTTGTTGTTGATGGACGGTGGGAGTGAAGGACGGGATTTGTTTTGTTGTTTGATGGACGGTGGGAGTGAAGGACGGGATTTGTTTTGTTGTTTGATGGACGGTGAAAGTGAAGGACGGGATTTGTTTTGTTGTTTGATGGAAGGTGGGAGTGAAGGACGGGATTTGTTTTGTTGTTGATGGAAGGTGGGGGTGAAGGACGGGATTTGTTTTGTTGTTTGATGGACGGTGGGAGTGAAGGATGGGATTTGTTTTGTTGTTGATGGACGGTGGGAGTGAAGGACGGGATTTGTTTTATTGTTTGATGGACGGTGGGAGTGAAGGACGGGATTTCTTTTGTTGTTGATGGACGGTGAGAGTGAAGGACGGGATTTGTTTTGTTGTTGATGGACGGTGTGAGTGAAGGACGGGATTTGTTTTGTTGTTTGATGGACGGTGGGAGTGAAGGACGGGATTTGTTTTGTTGTTGATGGATGGTGGGAGTGAAGGACGGGATTTGTTTTGTTGTTGATGGACGGTGGGAGTGAAGGACAGGATTTGTTTTGTTGTTGATGGACGGTGAGAGTGAAGGATGGATTTGTTTTGTTGTTGATGGACGGTGGGAGTGAAGGACGGGATTTGTTTTGTTGTTTGATGGACGGTGGGAGTGAAGGACGGGATTTGTTTGTTGATGGACGGTGGGAGTGAAGGACGGGATTTGTTTTGTTGTTTGATGGACGGTGAAAGTGAAGGACGGGATTTGTTTTGTTGTTTGATGGACGGTGGGAGTGAAGGACGGGATTTGTTTTGTTGTTGATGGACGGTGGGAGTGAAGGAAGGGATTTGTTTTGTTGTTTGATGGACGGTGGGAGTGAAGGACGGGATTTGTTTTGTTGTTGATGGACGGTGAGAGTGAAGGACGGGATTTGTTTTGTTGTTTGATGGACGGTGGGGGTGAAGGACGGGATTTGTTTTGTTGTTTGATGGACGGTGGGGGTGAAGGATGGGATTTGTTTTGTTGTTTGATGGACGGTGGGAGTGAAGGACGGGATTTGTTTTGTTGTTTGATGGACGGTGGGAGTGAAGGACGGGATTTGTTTTGTTTTTTGATGGACGGTGGAAGTGAAGAACGGGATTTGTTTTGTTGTTGATGGACGGTGGGAGTGAAGGACGGGATTTGTTTTGTTGTTGATGGACAGTGGGGGTGAAGGACGGGATTTGTTTTGTTGTTTGATGGACGGTGGGAGTGAAGGACGGGATTTGTTTTGTTGTTTGATGGACGGTGGGAGTGAAGGACGGGATTTGATTTGTTGTTTGATGGACGGTGGGAGTGAAGGACGGGATTTGTTTTGTTGTTGATGGACGGTGAGAGTGAAGGACGGGATTTGTTTTGTTGTTGATGGACGGTGGGAGTGAAGGACGGGATTTGTTTTGTTGTTGATGGACGGTGGGAGTGAAGGACGGGATTTGTTTTGTTGATGGACAGTGGGAGTGAAGGACGGGATTTGTTTTGTTGTTGATGGACGGTGAGAGCGAAGGACGGGATTTGTTTTGTTGTTTGATGCATGGTGGGAGTGAAGGACAGGATTTGTTTTGTTGATGGACAGTGGGAGTGAAGGACGGGATTTGTTTTGTTGTTGATGGACGGTGAGAGCGAAGGACGGGATTTGTTTTGTTGTTTGATGGATGGTGGGAGTGAAGGACAGGATTTGTTTTGTTGTTTGATGGACGGTGGGAGTGAAGGACGGGATTTGTTTTGTTGTTTGATGGACAGTGGGAGTGAAGGACGGGATTTGTTTTGTTGTTTGATGGACGGTGAAAGTGAGGGACAGGATTTGTTTTGTTGTTTGATGGACGGTGGGAGTGAAGGACGGGATTTGTTTTGTTGTTGATGGACGGTGGGAGTGAAGGACGGGATTTGTTTTGTTGTTTGATGGACGGGGGGAGTGAAGGATGGGATTTGTTTTGTTGTTTGATGGACGGTGGGAGTGAAGGACGGGATTTGTTTTGTTGTTTGATGGACGGTGGGAGTGAAGGACGGGATTTCTTTTGTTGTTGATGGACGGTGGGGGTGAAGGACGGGATTTGTTTTGTTGTTTGATGGACGGTGGGAGTAAAGGATGGGATTTGTTTTGTTGTTGATGGACGGTGGGAGTGAAGGACGGGATTTGTTTTGTTGTTTGATGGACGGTGAGAGTGAAGGACGGGATTTGTTTTGTTGTTTGATGGACGGTGGAGTGAAGGACGGGATTTGTTTTGTTGTTTGATGGACGGTGGGAGTGAAGGATGGGATTTGTTTTGTTGTTGATGGACGGTGGGAGTGAAGGACGGGATTTGTTTTGTTGTTGATGGACGGTGGCAGTGAAGGACGGGATTTGTTTTGTTGTTTGATGGACGGTGGGAGTGAAGGACGGGATTTGTTTTGTTGTTTGATGGACGGTGAAAGTGAAGGACGGGATTTGTTTTGTTGTTTGATGAACGGTGGGAGTGAAGGACGGGATTTGTTTTGTTGTTGATGGACGGTGGGGGTGAAGGACGGGATTTGTTTTGTTGTTTGATGGACGGTGGGAGTGAAGGACGGGATTTGTTTTGTTGTTGATGGACGGTGAGAGTGAAGGACGGGATTTGTTTTGTTGTTGATGGACAGTGGGAGTGAAGGAC
This sequence comes from Mobula birostris, assembly GCF_030028105.1. Taxonomy (NCBI): domain Eukaryota; kingdom Metazoa; phylum Chordata; class Chondrichthyes; order Myliobatiformes; family Myliobatidae; genus Mobula; species Mobula birostris. The sequence goes on from NW_027275333.1 coordinate 41,768, forward strand.
GGGATATGTTTTGTTGTTTGATGGACGGTGGGAGTGATGGACGGGATTTGTTTTGTTGTTGATGGACGGTGGGAGTGAAGGACGGGATTTGTTTTGTTGTTTGATGGACGGTGGGGGTGAAGGACGGGATTTCTTTTGTTGATGGACGGTGGGAGTGAAGGACGGATTTGTTTTGTTGTTGATGGACGGTGGGAGTGAAGGACGGGATTTGTTTTGTTGTTGATGGACGGTAGGGGTGAAGGACGGGATTTGTTTTGTTGTTGATGGACGGTGGGGGTGAAGGACGGGATTTGTTTTGTTGTTTGATGGACGGTGGAGTGAAGGACGGGATTTGTTTTGTTGTTGATGGATGGTGGGAGTGAAGGACGGGATTTGTTTTGTTGTTGATGGACGGTGGGAGTGAAGGACGGGATTTATTTTGTTGTTGATGGATGGTGGGAGTGAAGGACGGGATTTCTTTTGTTGTTTGATGGACAGTGGGAGTGAAGGACGGAATTTGTTTTGTTGTTGATGGACGGTGGGAGTGAAGGATGGGATTTGTTTTGTTTTGTTGATGGACGGTGGGAGTGAAGGACGGGATTTGTTTTGTTGATGGACGGTGGGAGTGAAGGACGGGATTTGTTTTGTTGTTTGACGGACGGTGGGAGTGAAGGACGGGATTTGTTTTGTTGTTTGATGGACGGTGGGAGTGAAGGACGGGATTTGTTTTGTTGTTGATGGACGGTGGGAGTGAAGGACGGGATTTGTTTTGTTGTTTGATGGACGGTGGGGGTGAAGGACGGGATTTGTTTTGTTGTTGATGGACGGTGGGAGTGAAGGACGGGATTTGTTTTGTTGATGGACGGTGGGAGTGAAGGATGGGATTTGTTTTGTTGTTGATGGACGGTGGGAGTGAAGGACGGGATTTGTTTTATTGTTTGATGGACGGTGGGAGTGAAGGACGGGATTTCTTTTGTTGTTGATGGACGGTGAGAGTGAAGGACGGGATTTGTTTTGTTGTTGATGGACGGTGTGAGTGAAGGACGGGATTTGTTTTGTTGTTTGATGGACGGTGGGAGTGAAGGACGGGATTTGTTTTGTTGTTGATGGAAGGTGGGGGTGAAGGACGGGATTTGTTTTGTTGTTTGATGGACGGTGGGAGTGAAGGATGGGATTTGTTTTGTTGTTGATGGACGGTGGGAGTGAAGGACGGGATTTGTTTTATTGTTTGATGGACGGTGGGAGTGAAGGACGGGATTTCTTTTGTTGTTGATGGACGGTGAGAGTGAAGGACGGGATTTGTTTTGTTGTTGATGGACGGTGTGAGTGAAGGACGGGATTTGTTTTGTTGTTTGATGGACGGTGGGAGTGAAGGACGGGATTTGTTTTGTTGTTGATGGATGGTGGGAGTGAAGGACGGGATTTGTTTTGTTGTTGATGGACGGTGGGAGTGAAGGACAGGATTTGTTTTGTTGTTGATGGACGGTGGGAGTGAAGGACGGGATTTGTTTTGTTGTTTGATGGACGGTGGGAGTGAAGGACGGGATTTGTTTTGTTGATGGACGGTGGGAGTGAAGGACGGGATTTGTTTTGTTGTTTGATGGACGGTGAAAGTGAAGGACGGGATTTGTTTTGTTGTTTGATGGACGGTGGGAGTGAAGGACGGGATTTGTTTTGTTGTTGATGGACGGTGGGAGTGAAGGAAGGGATTTGTTTTGTTGTTTGATGGACGGTGGGAGTGAAGGACGGGATTTGTTTTGTTGTTGATGGACGGTGAGAGTGAAGGACGGGATTTGTTTTGTTGTTTGATGGACGGTGGGGGTGAAGGACGGGATTTGTTTTGTTGTTTGATGGACGGTGGGGGTGAAGGATGGGATTTGTTTTGTTGTTTGATGGACGGTGGGAGTGAAGGACGGGATTTGTTTTGTTGTTTGATGGACGGTGGGAGTGAAGGACGGGATTTGTTTTGTTTTTTGATGGACGGTGGAAGTGAAGAACGGATTTGTTTTGTTGTTGATGGACGGTGGGAGTGAAGGACGGGATTTGTTTTGTTGTTGATGGACAGTAGGGGTGAAGGACGGGATTTGTTTTGTTGTTTGATGGACGGTGGGAGTGAAGGACGGGATTTGTTTTGTTGTTTGATGGACGGTGGGAGTGAAGGACGGGATTTGATTTGTTGTTTGATGGACGGTGGGAGTGAAGGACGGGATTTGTTTTGTTGTTGATGGACGGTGAGAGTGAAGGACGGGATTTGTTTTGTTGTTGATGGACGGTGGGAGTGAAGGACGGGATTTGTTTTGTTGTTGATGGACGGTGGGAGTGAAGGACGGGATTTGTTTTGTTGATGGACAGTGGGAGTGAAGGACGGGATTTGTTTTGTTGTTGATGGACGGTGAGAGCGAAGGACGGGATTTGTTTTGTTGTTTGATGCATGGTGGGAGTGAAGGACAGGATTTGTTTTGTTGATGGACAGTGGGAGTGAAGGACGGGATTTGTTTTGTTGTTGATGGACGGTGAGAGCGAAGGACGGGATTTGTTTTGTTGTTTGATGGATGGTGGGAGTGAAGGACAGGATTTGTTTTGTTGTTTGATGGACGGTGGGAGTGAAGGACGGGATTTGTTTTGTTGTTTGATGGACAGTGGGAGTGAAGGACGGGATTTGTTTTGTTGTTTGATGGACGGTGAAAGTGAGGGACAGGATTTGTTTTGTTGTTTGATGGACGGTGGGAGTGAAGGACGGGATTTGTTTTGTTGTTGATGGACGGTGGGAGTGAAGGATGGGATTTGTTTTGTTGTTTGATGGACGGGGGGAGTGAAGGATGGGATTTGTTTTGTTGTTTGATGGACGGTGGGAGTGAAGGACGGGATTTGTTTTGTTGTTTGATGGACGGTGGGAGTGAAGGACGGGATTTCTTTTGTTGTTGATGGACGGTGGGGGTGAAGGACGGGATTTGTTTTGTTGTTTGATGGACGGTGGGAGTAAAGGATGGGATTTGTTTTGTTGTTGATGGACGGTGGGAGTGAAGGACGGGATTTGTTTTGTTGTTTGATGGACGGTGAGAGTGAAGGACGGGATTTGTTTTGTTGTTTGATGGACGGTGGGAGTGAAGGACGGGATTTGTTTTGTTGTTTGATGGACGGTGGGAGTGAAGGATGGGATTTGTTTTGTTTTGTTGATGGACGGTCAGTGTGAAGGATGGGATTTGTTTTGTTGTTGATGGACGGTGGGAGTGAAGGACGGGATTTGTTTTGTTGTTGATGGACGGTGGCAGTGAAGGACGGGATTTGTTTTGTTGTTTGATGGACGGTGGGAGTGAAGGACGGGATTTGTTTTGTTGTTTGATGGACGGTGAAAGTGAAGGACGGGATTTGTTTTGTTGTTTGATGAACGGTGGGAGTGAAGGACGGGATTTGTTTTGTTGTTGATGGACGGTGGGGGTGAAGGACGGGATTTGTTTTGTTGTTTGATGGACGGTGGGAGTGAAGGACGGATTTGTTTTGTTGTTGATGGACGGTGAGAGTGAAGGACGGGATTTGTTTTGTTGTTGATGGACAGTGGGAGTGAAGGACGGGATATGTTTTGTTGTTTGATGGACGGTGGAGTGATGGACGGGATTTGTTTTGTTGTTGATGGACGGTGGGAGTGAAGGACGGGATTTGTTTTGTTGTTTGATGGACGGTGGGGGTGAAGGACGGGATTTCTTTTGTTGATGGACGGTGGAGTGAAGGACGGGATTTGTTTTGTTGTTGATGGACGGTGGGAGTGAAGGACGGGATTTGTTTTGTTGTTGATGGACGGTAGGGGTGAAGGACGGGATTTGTTTTGTTGTTGATGGACGGTGGGGGTGAAGGACGGGATTTGTTTTGTTGTTTGATGGACGGTGGGAGTGAAGGACGGGATTTGTTTTGTTGTTGATGGACGGTGGGAGTGAAGGACGGGATTTGTTTTGTTGTTGATGGACGGTGGGAGTGAAGGACGGGATTTATTTTGTTGTTGATGGATGGTGGGAGTGAAGGACGGGATTTCTTTTGTTGTTTGATGGACAGTGGGAGTGAAGGACGGAATTTGTTTTGTTGTTGATGGACGGTGGGAGTGAAGGATGGGATTTGTTTTGTTTTGTTGATGGACGGTGGGAGTGAAGGACGGATTTGTTTTGTTGATGGACGGTGGGAGTGAAGGACGGGATTTGTTTTGTTGTTTGACGGACGGTGGGAGTGAAGGACGGGATTTGTTTTGTTGTTTGATGGACGGTGGGAGTGAAGGACGGGATTTGTTTTGTTGTTGATGGACGGTGGGAGTGAAGGACGGGATTTGTTTTGTTGTTTGATGGACGGTGGGGGTGAAGGACGGGATTTGTTTTGTTGTTGATGGACGGTGGGAGTGAAGGACGGGATTTGTTTTGTTGATGGACGGTGGGAGTGAAGGATGGGATTTGTTTTGTTGTTGATGGACGGTGGGAGTGAAGGACGGGATTTGTTTTATTGTTTGATGGACGGTGGGAGTGAAGGACGGGATTTCTTTTGTTGTTGATGGACGGTGAGAGTGAAGGACGGATTTGTTTTGTTGTTGATGGACGGTGTGAGTGAAGGACGGGATTTGTTTTGTTGTTTGATGGACGGTGGGAGTGAAGGACGGGATTTGTTTTGTTGTTGATGGATGGTGGGAGTGAAGGACGGGATTTGTTTTGTTGTTGATGGACGGTGGGAGTGAAGGACAGGATTTGTTTTGTTGTTGATGGACGGTGAGAGTGAAGGATGGGATTTGTTTTGTTGTTGATGGACGGTGGGAGTGAAGGACGGGATTTGTTTTGTTGTTTGATGGACGGTGGGAGTGAAGGACGGGATTTGTTTTGTTGATGGACGGTGGGAGTGAAGGACGGGATTTGTTTTGTTGTTTGATGGACGGTGAAAGTGAAGGACGGGATTTGTTTTGTTGTTTGATGGACCGTGGGAGTGAAGGACGGGATTTGTTTTGTTGTTGATGGACGGTGGGAGTGAAGGAAGGGATTTGTTTTGTTGTTTGATGGACGGTGGGAGTGAAGGACGGGATTTGTTTTGTTGTTGATGGACGGTGAGAGTGAAGGACGGGATTTGTTTTGTTGTTTGATGGACGGTGGGGGTGAAGGATGGGATTTGTTTTGTTGTTTGATGGACGGTGGGAGTGAAGGACGGGATTTGTTTTGTTGTTTGATGGACGGTGGGAGTGAAGGACGGGATTTGTTTTGTTTTTTGATGGACGGTGGAAGTGAAGGACGGGATTTGTTTTGTTGTTGATGGACGGTGGGAGTGAAGGACGGGATTTGTTTTGTTGTTGATGGACAGTGGGGGTGAAGGACGGGATTTGTTTTGTTGTTGATGGACGGTGGGAGTGAAGGACGGGATTTGTTTTGTTGATGGACAGTGGGAGTGAAGGACGGATTTGTTTTGTTGTTGATGGACGGTGAGAGCGAAGGACGGGATTTGTTTTGTTGTTTGATGGATGGTGGGAGTGAAGGACAAGATTTGTTTTGTTGATGGACAGTGGGAGTGAAGGACGGGATTTGTTTTGTTGTTGATGGACGGTGGGAGTGAAGGACGGGATTTGTTTTGTTGTTTGATGGATGGTGGGAGTGAAGGACAGGATTTGTTTTGTTGTTTGATGGACGGTGGGAGTGAAGGACGGGATTTGTTTTGTTGTTTGATGGACAGTGGGAGTGAAGGACGGGATTTGTTTTGTTGTTTGATGGACGGTGAAAGTGAGGGACGGGATTTGTTTTGTTGTTTGATGGACGGTGGGAGTGAAGGACGGGATTTGTTTTGTTGTTGATGGACGGTGGGAGTGAAGGATGGGATTTGTTTTGTTGTTTGATGGACGGGGGGAGTGAAGGATGGGATTTGTTTTGTTGTTTGATGGACGGTGGGAGTGAAGGACGGGATTTGTTTTGTTGTTTGATGGACGGTGGGAGTGAAGGACGGGATTTGTTTTGTTGTTGATGGACGGTGGGGGTGAAGGACGGGATTTGTTTTGTTGTTTGATGGACGGTGGGAGTAAAGGACGGGATTTGTTTTGTTGTTGATGGACGGTGGGAGTGAAGGACGGGATTTGTTTTGTTGTTTGATGGACGGTGAGAGTGAAGGACGGGATTTGTTTTGTTGTTTGATGGACGGTGGGAGTGAAGGACGGGATTTGTTTTGTTGTTTGATGGACGGTGGGAGTGAAGGATGGGATTTGTTTTGTTTTGTTGATGGACGGTCAGAGTGAAGGATGGGATTTGTTTTGTTGTTGATGGACGGTGGGAGTGAAGGACGGGATTTGTTTTGTTGTTGATGGACGGTGGCAGTGAAGGACGGGATTTGTTTTGTTGTTTGATGGACGGTGGGAGTGAAGGACGGGATTTGTTTTGTTGTTTGATGGACGGTGAAAGTGAAGGACGGGATTTGTTTTGTTGTTTGATGAACGGTGGGAGTGAAGGACGGGATTTGTTTTGTTGTTGATGGACGGTGGGGGTGAAGGACGGGATTTGTTTTGTTGTTTGATGGACGGTGGGAGTGAAGGACGGGATTTGTTTTGTTGTTGATGGACGGTGAGAGTGAAGGACGGGATTTGTTTTGTTGTTGATGGACAGTGGGAGTGAAGGACGGGATATGTTTTGTTGTTTGATGGACGGTGGGAGTGATGGACGGGATTTGTTTTGTTGTTGATGGACGGTGGGAGTGAAGGACGGGATTTGTTTTGTTGTTTGATGGACGGTGGGGGTGAAGGACGGGATTTCTTTTGTTGATGGACGGTGGGAGTGAAGGACGGGATTTGTTTTGTTGTTGATGGACGGTGGGAGTGAAGGACGGGATTTGTTTTGTTGTTGATGGACGGTAGGGGTGAAGGACGGGATTTGTTTTGTTGTTGATGGACGGTGGGGGTGAAGGACGGGATTTGTTTTGTTGTTTGATGGACGGTGGGAGTGAAGGACGGGATTTGTTTTGTTGTTGATGGACGGTGGGAGTGAAGGACGGGATTTGTTTTGTTGTTGATGGACGGTGGGAGTGAAGGACGGGATTTATTTTGTTGTTGATGGATGGTGGGAGTGAAGGACGGGATTTGTTTTGTTGTTTGATGGACAGTGGGAGTGAAGGACGGAATTTGTTTTGTTGTTGATGGACGGTGGGAGTGAAGGATGGGATTTGTTTTGTTTTGTTGATGGACGGTGGGAGTGAAGGACGGGATTTGTTTTGTTGATGGACGGTGGGAGTGAAGGACGGGATTTGTTTTGTTGTTTGACGGACGGTGGGAGTGAAGGACGGGATTTGTTTTGTTGTTTGATGGACGGTGGGAGTGAAGGACGGGATTTGTTTTGTTGTTTGACGGACGGTGGGAGTGAAGGACGGGATTTGTTTTGTTGTTTGATGGACGGTGGGAGTGAAGGACGGGATTTGTTTTGTTGTTGATGGACGGTGGGAGTGAAGGACGGGATTTGTTTTGTTGTTTGATGGACGGTGGGGGTGAAGGACGGGATTTGTTTTGTTGTTGATGGACGGTGGGAGTGAAGGACGGGATTTGTTTTGTTGATGGACGGTGGGAGTGAAGGACGGGATTTGTTTGTTGTTGATGGACGGTGGGAGTGAAGGACGGGATTTGTATTGTTGATGGACGGTGGGAGTGAAGGACGGGATTTGTTTTGTTGTTGATGGACGGTGAGAGTGAAGGACGGGATTTGTTTTGTTGTTGATGGACGGTGGGAGTGAAGGACGGGATTTGTTTTGTTGTTGATGGACGGTGGGGGTGAAGGACGGGATTTGTTTTGTTGTTTGATGGACGGTGGGAGTGAAGGACGGGATTTGTTTTGTTGATGGACGGTGGGAGTGAAGGACGGGATTTGTTTGTTGTTGATGGACGGTGGGAGTGAAGGACGGGATTTGTTTTGTTGATGGACGGTGGGAGTGAAGCACGGGATTTGTTTTGTTGTTGATGGACGGTGGGGGTGAAGGACGGGATTTGTTTTGTTGTTGATGGACGGTGGGAGTGAAGGACGGGATTTGTTTTGTTGTTTGATGGACGGTGGGAGTGAAGGACGGGATTTGTTTTGTTCTTTGATGGACGGTGAAAGTGAAGGACGGGATTTGTTTTGTTGTTTGATGGACGGTGGGAGTGAAGGACGGGATTTGTTTTGTTGTTGATGGACGGTGGGAGTGCAGGACGGGATTTGTTTTGTTGTTTGATGGACGGTGGGAGTGAAGGACGGGATTTGTTTTGTTGTTGATGGACGGTGGGGGTGAAGGACGGGATTTGTTTTGTTGATGGACGGTGGGAGTGAAGGATGGGATTTGTTTTGTTGTTTGATGGACGGTGGGAGTGAAGGATGGGATTTGTTTTGTTGTTGATGGACGGTGGGGGTGAAGGACGGGATTTGTTTTCTTGTTTGATGGACGGTGGGAGTGAAGGACGGGATTTGTTTTTTTGTTTGATGGACGGTGAGAGTGAAGGACGGGATGTGTTTTGTTGTTGATGGACGGTGGGAGTGAAGGACGGGATTTGTTTTGTTGTTTGATGGACGGTGGGAGTGAAGGATGGGATTTGTTTTGTTTTGTTGATGGACGGTGGGAGTGAAGGACGGGATTTGTTTTGTTGTTGATGGACGGTGGGAGTGAAGGACGGGATTTATTTTGTTGTTGATGGACGGTGGGGGTGAAGGACGGGATTTGTTTTGTTGTTTGATGGACGGTGGGAGTGAAGGACGGAATTTGTTTTGTTGTTGATGGACGGTGGGAGTGAAGGACGGGATTTGTTTTGTTGTTTGATGGACGGTGGGAGTGAAGGACGGGATTTGTTTTGTTGTTTGATGGACGGTGAAAGTGAAGGATGGGATTTGTTTTGTTGTTTGATGGACGGTGGGAGTGAAGGACGGGATTTGTTTTGTTGTTGAATGATGGTGGGAGTGAAGGACCGGATTTGTTTTGTTGTTTGATGGACAGTGGGAGTGAAGGACGGGATTTGTTTTGTTGTTTGATGGACGGTGGGAGTGAAGGACGGGATTTGTTTTGTTGTTGATGGATGGTGGGAGTGAAGGACGGGATTTGTTTTGTTGTTGATGGACGGTGGGAGTGAAGGATGGGATTTGTTTTGTTGTTGATGGACGGTGGGAGTGAAGGACGGGATTTGTTTTGTTGTTGATGGACGGTGGGAGTGAAGGACGGGATTTGTTTTGTTGTTTGATGGACGGTGGGAGTGAAGGACGGGATTTGTTTTGTTTATGGACGGTGGGAGTGAAGGACGGGATTTGTTTTGTTGTTTGATGGACGGTGGGAGTGAAGGACGGAATTTGTTTTGTTGTTTGATGGATGGTGGGAGTGAAGGACGGGATTTGTTTTGTTGTTGATGGACGATGGGAGTGAAGGACGGGATTTGTTTTGTTGTTTGATGGACGGTGGGAGTGAAGGACGGGATTTGTTTTGTTGTTTGATGGACGGTGAAAGTGAAGGACGGGATTTGTTTTGTTGTTTGATGGACGGTGGGAGTGAAGGACGGGATTTGTTTTGTTGTTTGATGGACGGTGGAAGTTAAGGACGGGATTTGTTTTGTTGTTGATGGACGATGGGAGTGAAGGACGGGATTTGTTTTGTTGATGGACGGTGGGAGTGAAGGACGGGATTTGTTTTGTTGTTTGATGGACGGTGGGAGTGAAGGACGGAACTTGTTTTGTTGTTTGATGGACGGTGGGAGTGAAGGACGGGATTTGTTTTGTTGTTTGATGGACGGTGGGAGTGAAGGATGGGATTTGTTTTGTTGTTGATGGACGGTGGGAGTGAAGGACGGGATTTGTTTTGTTGTTTGATGGATGGTGGGAGTGAAGGACGGAATTTGTTTTGTTGTTGATGGATGGTGGGGGTGAAGGATGGGATTTGTTTTGTTGTTTGATGGACGGTGGGAGTGAAGGACGGGATTTGTTTTGTTGTTTGATGGACGGTGGGAGTGAAGGACGGGATTTGTTTTGTTGTTTGATGGATGGTGGGAGTGAAGGACGGAATTTGTTTTGTTGTTGATGGATGGTGGGGGTGAAGGATGGGATTTGTTTTGTTGTTTGATGGACGGTGGAAGTGAAGGACGGGATTTGTTTTGTTGTTGATGGACGGTGGGAGTGAAGGACGGGATTTGTTTTGTTGTTGATGGACGGTGGGGGTGAAGGACGGGATTTGTTTTGTTGTTTGATGGACGGTGGGAGTGAAGGACGGGATTTGTTTTGTTGCTTGATGGACGGTGGGAGTGAAGGACGGGATTTGTTTTGTTGTTTGATGGACGGTGGGAGTGAAGGACGGGATTTGTTTTGTTGTTGATGGACGGTGAGAGTGAAGGACGGGATTTGTTTTGTTGTTGATGGACGGTGGGAGTGAAGGCCGGGATTTGTTTTGTTGTTGATGGACGGTGGGAGTGAAGGACGGGATTTGTTTTGTTGATGGACGGTGGGAGTGAAGGACGGGATTTGTTTTGTTGTCGATGGACGGTGGGAGTGAAGGACGGGATATGCTTTGTTGTTTGATGGACAGTGGGAGTGAAGGACGGAATCTGTTTTGTTGTTGATCGACGGTGGGAGTGAAGGATGGGATTTGTTTTGTTTTTTGAAGGACGGTGGGAGTGAAGGACGGGATTTGTTTTGTTGTTTGATGGACGGTGGGAGTGAAGGATGGGATTTGTTTTGTTGTTGATGGACGGTGAGAGTGAAGGACGGGATTTGTTTTGTTGTTTGATGGACGGTGGGGGTGAAGGACGGGATTTGTTTTGTTGTTTGATGGACGGTGGGAGTGAAGGATGGGATTTGTTTAGTTGTTTGATGGACGGTGGGAGTGAAGGACGGGATTTGTTTTGTTGTTTGATGGATGGTGGGAGTGAAGGACGGGATTTGTTTTGTTGTTGATGGACGGTGGGGGTGAAGGACGGGATTTGTTTTGTTGTTTGATGGACGGTGGGAGTGAAGGATGGGATTTGTTTTGTTGTTGATGGACGGTGGGAGTGAAGGACGGGATTTGTTTTGTTGTTTGATGGATGGTGGGAGTGAAGGACGGGATTTTTTTTGTTGTTGATGGATGGTGGGAGTGAAGGACGGGATTTGTTTTGTTGTTTGATGGACAGTGGGAGTGAAGGACGGAATTTGTTTTGTTGTTTGATGGACGGTGGGAGTGAAGGACGGGATTTGTTTTGTTGTTTGATGGACGGTGGAAGTGAAGGACGGGATTTGTTTTTTGTTGATGGACGATGGGAGTAAAGGACGGGATTTGTTTTGTTGATGGACGGTGGAGTGAAGGACGGGATTTGTTTTGTTGTTTGATGGACGGTGGGAGTGAAGGACGGGATTTGTTTTGTTGTTGATGGACGATGGGAGTGAAGGATGGGTTTGTTTTGTTGTTTGATGGACGGTGGGAGTGAAGGACGGGATTTGTTTTGTTGTTTGATGGACGGTGAAAGTGAAGGACGGGATTTGTTTTGTTGTTTGATGGACGGTGGGAGTGAAGGACGGGATTTGTTTTGTTGTTTGATGGACGGTGGAAGTGAAGGACGGGATTTGTTTTGTTGTTGATGGACGATGGGAGTGAAGGACGGGATTTGTTTTGTTGATGGACGGTGGGAGTGAAGGACGGGATTTGTTTTGTTGTTTGATGGACGGTGGGAGTGAAGGACGGAATTTGTTTTGTTGTTTGATGGACGGTGGGAGTGAAGGACGGGATTTGTTTTGTTGTTTGATGGACGGTGGGAGTGAAGGATGGGATTTGTTTTGTTGCTGATGGACGGTGGGAGTGAAGGACGGGATTTGTTTTGTTGTTTGATGGATGGTGGGAGTGAAGGACGGAATTTGTTTTGTTGTTGATGGATGGTGGGGGTGAAGGGTGGGATTTGTTTTGTTGTTTGATGGACGGTGGGAGTGAAGGACGGTTTTTTTTTTTGTTGTTTGATGGACGGTGGGAGTGAAGGACGGGATTTGTTTTGTTGTTTGATGGACGGTGGAAGTGAAGGACGGGATTTGTTTTGTTGTTGATGGACGGTGGGACTGAAGGACGGGATTTGTTTTGTTGTTGATGGACGGTGGGGGTGAAGGACGGGATTTGTTTTGTTGTTAATGGACAGTGGGGGTGAAGGACGGGATTTGTTTTGTTGTTTGATGGACGGTGGGAGTGAAGGACGGGATTTGTTTTGTTGTTTGATGGACGGTGGGAGTGAAGGACGGGATTTGTTTTGTTGTTTGATGGACGGTGGGAGTGAAGGACGGGATTTGTTTTGTTGTTGATGGACGGTGAGAGTGAAGGACGGGATTTGTTTTGTTGTTGATGGACGGTGGGAGTGAAGGCCGGGATTTGTTTTGTTGTTGATGGACGGTGGGAGTGAAGGACGGGATATGTTTTGTTGTTTGATGGACAGTGGGAGTGAAGGACGGAATTTGTTTTGTTGTTGATGGACGGTGGGAGTGAAGGATGGGATTTGTTTTGTTTTTGAAGGACGGTGGGAGTGAAGGACGGGATTTGTTTTGTTGTTTGATGGACGGTGGGAGTGAAGGACGGGATTTGTTTTGTTGATGGACAGTGGGAGTGAAGGACGGGATTTGTTTTGTTGTTGATGGACGGTGAGAGCGAAGGACGGGATTTGTTTTGTTGTTTGATGGATGGTGGGAGTGAAGGACAAGATTTGTTTTGTTGATGGACAGTGGGAGTGAAGGACGGGATTTGTTTTGTTGTTGATGGACGGTGGGAGTGAAGGCCGGGATTTGTTTTGTTGTTTGATGGATGGTGGGAGTGAAGGACGGGATTTGTTTTGTTGATGGACGGTGGGAGTGAAGGACGGGATTTGTTTTGTTGTCGATGGACGGTGGGAGTGAAGGACGGGATATGCTTTGTTGTTTGATGGACAGTGGGAGTGAAGGACGGAATCTGTTTTGTTGTTGATCGACGGTGGGAGTGAAGGATGGGATTTGTTTTGTTTTTTGAAGGACGGTGGGAGTGAAGGACGGGATTTGTTTTGTTGTTTGATGGACGGTGGGAGTGAAGGATGGGATTTGTTTTGTTGTTGATGGACGGTGAGAGTGAAGGACGGGATTTGTTTTGTTGTTTGATGGACGGTGGGGGTGAAGGACGGGATTTGTTTTGTTGTTTGATGGACGGTGGGAGTGAAGGATGGGATTTGTTTAGTTGTTTGATGGACGGTGGGAGTGAAGGACGGGATTTGTTTTGTTGTTTGATGGATGGTGGGAGTGAAGGACGGGATTTGTTTTGTTGTTGATGGACGGTGGGGGTGAAGGACGGGATTTGTTTTGTTGTTTGATGGACGGTGGGAGTGAAGGATGGGATTTGTTTTGTTGTTGATGGACGGTGGGAGTGAAGGACGGGATTTGTTTTGTTGTTTGATGGATGGTGGGAGTGAAGGACGGGATTTTTTTTGTTGTTGATGGATGGTGGGAGTGAAGGACGGGATTTGTTTTGTTGTTTGATGGACAGTGGGAGTGAAGGACGGAATTTGTTTTGTTGTTTGATGGACGGTGGGAGTGAAGGACGGGATTTGTTTTGTTGTTTGATGGACGGTGGAAGTGAAGGACGGGATTTGTTTTTTGTTGATGGACGATGGGAGTAAAGGACGGGATTTGTTTTGTTGATGGACGGTGGGAGTGAAGGACGGGATTTGTTTTGTTGTTTGATGGACGGTGGGAGTGAAGGACGGGATTTGTTTTGTTGTTGATGGACGATGGGAGTGAAGGATGGGTTTGTTTTGTTGTTTGATGGACGGTGGGAGTGAAGGACGGGATTTGTTTTGTTGTTTGATGGACGGTGAAAGTGAAGGACGGGATTTGTTTTGTTGTTTGATGGACGGTGGGAGTGAAGGACGGGATTTGTTTTGTTGTTTGATGGACGGTGGAAGTGAAGGACGGGATTTGTTTTGTTGTTGATGGACGATGGGAGTGAAGGACGGGATTTGTTTTGTTGATGGACGGTGGGAGTGAAGGACGGGATTTGTTTTGTTGTTTGATGGACGGTGGGAGTGAAGGACGGAATTTGTTTTGTTGTTTGATGGACGGTGGGAGTGAAGGACGGGATTTGTTTTGTTGTTTGATGGACGGTGGGAGTGAAGGATGGGATTTGTTTTGTTGCTGATGGACGGTGGGAGTGAAGGACGGGATTTGTTTTGTTGTTTGATGGATGGTGGGAGTGAAGGACGGAATTTGTTTTGTTGTTGATGGATGGTGGGGGTGAAGGGTGGGATTTGTTTTGTTGTTTGATGGACGGTGGGAGTGAAGGACGGTTTTTTTTTTTGTTGTTTGATGGACGGTGGGAGTGAAGGACGGGATTTGTTTTGTTGTTTGATGGACGGTGGAAGTGAAGGACGGGATTTGTTTTGTTGTTGATGGACGGTGGGACTGAAGGACGGGATTTGTTTTGTTGTTGATGGACGGTGGGGGTGAAGGACGGGATTTGTTTTGTTGTTAATGGACAGTGGGGGTGAAGGACGGGATTTGTTTTGTTGTTTGATGGACGGTGGGAGTGAAGGACGGGATTTGTTTTGTTGTTTGATGGACGGTGGGAGTGAAGGACGGGATTTGTTTTGTTGTTTGATGGACGGTGGGAGTGAAGGACGGGATTTGTTTTGTTGTTGATGGACGGTGAGAGTGAAGGACGGGATTTGTTTTGTTGTTGATGGACGGTGGGAGTGAAGGCCGGGATTTGTTTTGTTGTTGATGGACGGTGGGAGTGAAGGACGGGATTTGTTTTGTTGATGGACGGTGGGAGTGAAGGACGGGATTTGTTTTGTTGTCGATGGACGGTGGGAGTGAAGGACGGGATATGTTTTGTTGTTTGATGGACAGTGGGAGTGAAGGACGGAATTTGTTTTGTTGTTGATGGACGGTGGGAGTGAAGGATGGGATTTGTTTTGTTTTTTGAAGGACGGTGGGAGTGAAGGACGGGATTTGTTTTGTTGTTTGATGGACGGTGGGAGTGAAGGACGGGATTTGTTTTGTTGTTGATGGACGGTGAGAGTGAAGGACGGGATTTGTTTTGTTGTTTGATGGACGGTGGGGGTGAAGGACGGGATTTGTTTTGTTGTTTGATGGACGGTGGGAGTGAAGGACGGGATTTGTTTTGTTGTTGATGGACGGTGGGGGTGAAGGACGGGATTTGTTTTGTTGTTTGATGGACGGTGGGAGTGAAGGACGGGATTTGTTTTGTTGTTGATGGACGGTGGGAGTGAAGGAAGGGATTTGTTTTGTTTTTTGATGGACGGTGGAAGTGAAGGACGGGATTTGTTTTGTTGTTGATGGACGGTGGGAGTGAAGGACGGGATTTGTTTTGTTGTTGATGGACAGTGGGGGTGAAGGACGGGATTTGTTTTGTTGTTGATGGACGGTGGGAGTGAAGGACGGGATTTGTTTTGTTGATGGACAGTGGGAGTGAAGGACGGGATTTGTTTTGTTGTTGATGGACGGTGAGAGCGAAGGACGGGATTTGTTTTGTTGTTTGATGGATGGTGGGAGTGAAGGACAAGATTTGTTTTGTTGATGGACAGTGGGAGTGAAGGACGGGATTTGTTTTGTTGTTGATGGACGGTGAGAGCGAAGGACGGGATTTGTTTTGTTGTTTGATGGATGGTGGGAGTGAAGGACAGGATTTGTTTTGTTGTTTGATGGACGGTGGGAGTGAAGGACGGGATTTGTTTTGTTGTTTGATGGACAGTGGGAGTGAAGGACGGGATTTGTTTTGTTGTTTGATGGACGGTGAAAGTGAGGGACGGGATTTGTTTTGTTGTTTGATGGACGGTGGGAGTGAAGGACGGGATTTGTTTTGTTGTTGATGGACGGTGGGAGTGAAGGATGGGATTTGTTTTGTTGTTTGATGGACGGGGGGAGTGAAGGATGGGATTTGTTTTGTTGTTTGATGGACGGTGGGAGTGAAGGACGGGATTTGTTTTGTTGTTTGATGGACGGTGGGAGTGAAGGACGGGATTTGTTTTGTTGTTGATGGACGGTGGGGGTGAAGGACGGGATTTGTTTTGTTGTTTGATGGACGGTGGGAGTAAAGGACGGGATTTGTTTTGTTGTTGATGGACGGTGGGAGTGAAGGACGGGATTTGTTTTGTTGTTTGATGGACGGTGAGAGTGAAGGACGGGATTTGTTTTGTTGTTTGATGGACGGTGGGAGTGAAGGACGGGATTTGTTTTGTTGTTTGATGGACGGTGGGAGTGAAGGATGGGATTTGTTTTGTTTTGTTGATGGACGGTCAGAGTGAAGGATGGGATTTGTTTTGTTGTTGATGGACGGTGGAGTGAAGGACGGGATTTGTTTTGTTGTTGATGGACGGTGGCAGTGAAGGACGGGATTTGTTTTGTTGTTTGATGGACGGTGGGAGTGAAGGACGGGATTTGTTTTGTTGTTTGATGGACGGTGAAAGTGAAGGACGGGATTTGTTTTGTTGTTTGATGAACGGTGGGAGTGAAGGACGGGATTTGTTTTGTTGTTGATGGACGGTGGGGGTGAAGGACGGGATTTGTTTTGTTGTTTGATGGACGGTGGGAGTGAAGGACGGGATTTGTTTTGTTGTTGATGGACGGTGAGAGTGAAGGACGGGATTTGTTTTGTTGTTGATGGACAGTGGGAGTGAAGGACGGGATATGTTTTGTTGTTTGATGGACGGTGGGAGTGATGGACGGGATTTGTTTTGTTGTTGATGGACGGTGGGAGTGAAGGACGGGATTTGTTTTGTTGTTTGATGGACGGTGGGGGTGAAGGACGGGATTTCTTTTGTTGATGGACGGTGGGAGTGAAGGACGGGATTTGTTTTGTTGTTGATGGACGGTGGGAGTGAAGGACGGGATTTGTTTTGTTGTTGATGGACGGTAGGGGTGAAGGACGGGATTTGTTTTGTTGTTGATGGACGGTGGGGGTGAAGGACGGGATTTGTTTTGTTGTTTGATGGACGGTGGGAGTGAAGGACGGGATTTGTTTTGTTGTTGATGGACGGTGGGAGTGAAGGACGGGATTTGTTTTGTTGTTGATGGACGGTGGGAGTGAAGGACGGGATTTATTTTGTTGTTGATGGATGGTGGGAGTGAAGGACGGGATTTGTTTTGTTGTTTGATGGACAGTGGGAGTGAAGGACGGAATTTGTTTTGTTGTTGATGGACGGTGGGAGTGAAGGATGGGATTTGTTTTGTTTTGTTGATGGACGGTGGGAGTGAAGGACGGGATTTGTTTTGTTGATGGACGGTGGGAGTGAAGGACGGGATTTGTTTTGTTGTTTGACGGACGGTGGGAGTGAAGGACGGGATTTGTTTTGTTGTTTGATGGACGGTGGGAGTGAAGGACGGGATTTGTTTTGTTGTTTGACGGACGGTGGGAGTGAAGGACGGGATTTGTTTTGTTGTTTGATGGACGGTGGGAGTGAAGGACGGGATTTGTTTTGTTGTTGATGGACGGTGGGAGTGAAGGACGGGATTTGTTTTGTTGTTTGATGGACGGTGGGGGTGAAGGACGGGATTTGTTTTGTTGTTGATGGACGGTGGGAGTGAAGGACGGGATTTGTTTTGTTGATGGACGGTGGGAGTGAAGGACGGGATTTGTTTGTTGTTGATGGACGGTGGGAGTGAAGGACGGGATTTGTATTGTTGATGGACGGTGGGAGTGAAGGACGGGATTTGTTTTGTTGTTGATGGACGGTGAGAGTGAAGGACGGGATTTGTTTTGTTGTTGATGGACGGTGGGAGTGAAGGACGGGATTTGTTTTGTTGTTGATGGACGGTGGGGGTGAAGGACGGGATTTGTTTTGTTGTTTGATGGACGGTGGGAGTGAAGGACGGGATTTGTTTTGTTGATGGACGGTGGGAGTGAAGGACGGGATTTGTTTGTTGTTGATGGACGGTGGGAGTGAAGGACGGGATTTGTTTTGTTGATGGACGGTGGGAGTGAAGCACGGGATTTGTTTTGTTGTTGATGGACGGTGGGGGTGAAGGACGGGATTTGTTTTGTTGTTGATGGACGGTGGGAGTGAAGGACGGGATTTGTTTTGTTGTTTGATGGACGGTGGGAGTGAAGGACGGGATTTGTTTTGTTCTTTGATGGACGGTGAAAGTGAAGGACGGGATTTGTTTTGTTGTTTGATGGACGGTGGGAGTGAAGGACGGGATTTGTTTTGTTGTTGATGGACGGTGGGAGTGCAGGACGGGATTTGTTTTGTTGTTTGATGGACGGTGGGAGTGAAGGACGGGATTTGTTTTGTTGTTGATGGACGGTGGGGGTGAAGGACGGGATTTGTTTTGTTGATGGACGGTGGGAGTGAAGGATGGGATTTGTTTTGTTGTTTGATGGACGGTGGGAGTGAAGGATGGGATTTGTTTTGTTGTTGATGGACGGTGGGGGTGAAGGACGGGATTTGTTTTCTTGTTTGATGGACGGTGGGAGTGAAGGACGGGATTTGTTTTTTTGTTTGATGGACGGTGAGAGTGAAGGACGGGATGTGTTTTGTTGTTGATGGACGGTGGGAGTGAAGGACGGGATTTGTTTTGTTGTTTGATGGACGGTGGGAGTGAAGGATGGGATTTGTTTTGTTTTGTTGATGGACGGTGGGAGTGAAGGACGGGATTTGTTTTGTTGTTGATGGACGGTGGGAGTGAAGGACGGGATTTATTTTGTTGTTGATGGACGGTGGGGGTGAAGGACGGGATTTGTTTTGTTGTTTGATGGACGGTGGGAGTGAAGGACGGAATTTGTTTTGTTGTTGATGGACGGTGGGAGTGAAGGACGGGATTTGTTTTGTTGTTTGATGGACGGTGGGAGTGAAGGACGGGATTTGTTTTGTTGTTTGATGGACGGTGAAAGTGAAGGATGGGATTTGTTTTGTTGTTTGATGGACGGTGGGAGTGAAGGACGGGATTTGTTTTGTTGTTGAATGATGGTGGGAGTGAAGGACCGGATTTGTTTTGTTGTTTGATGGACAGTGGGAGTGAAGGACGGGATTTGTTTTGTTGTTTGATGGACGGTGGGAGTGAAGGACGGGATTTGTTTTGTTGTTGATGGATGGTGGGAGTGAAGGACGGGATTTGTTTTGTTGTTGATGGACGGTGGGAGTGAAGGATGGGATTTGTTTTGTTGTTGATGGACGGTGGGAGTGAAGGACGGGATTTGTTTTGTTGTTGATGGACGGTGGGAGTGAAGGACGGGATTTGTTTTGTTGTTTGATGGACGGTGGGAGTGAAGGACGGGATTTGTTTTGTTTATGGACGGTGGGAGTGAAGGACGGGATTTGTTTTGTTGTTTGATGGACGGTGGGAGTGAAGGACGGAATTTGTTTTGTTGTTTGATGGATGGTGGGAGTGAAGGACGGGATTTGTTTTGTTGTTGATGGACGATGGGAGTGAAGGACGGGATTTGTTTTGTTGTTTGATGGACGGTGGGAGTGAAGGACGGGATTTGTTTTGTTGTTTGATGGACGGTGAAAGTGAAGGACGGGATTTGTTTTGTTGTTTGATGGACGGTGGGAGTGAAGGACGGGATTTGTTTTGTTGTTTGATGGACGGTGGAAGTTAAGGACGGGATTTGTTTTGTTGTTGATGGACGATGGGAGTGAAGGACGGGATTTGTTTTGTTGATGGACGGTGGGAGTGAAGGACGGGATTTGTTTTGTTGTTTGATGGACGGTGGGAGTGAAGGACGGAACTTGTTTTGTTGTTTGATGGACGGTGGGAGTGAAGGACGGGATTTGTTTTGTTGTTTGATGGACGGTGGGAGTGAAGGATGGGATTTGTTTTGTTGTTGATGGACGGTGGGAGTGAAGGACGGGATTTGTTTTGTTGTTTGATGGATGGTGGGAGTGAAGGACGGAATTTGTTTTGTTGTTG
>NW_027275334.1:0-61558 GCF_030028105.1 Mobula birostris
AGTTTCAGAGCATGAGATTCAGGGCATCAGTTTCAGTGCAGGAACTTGAAGGCATGAGATTCAGTGCACGAGTATCAGAGCATGAGATTCAGGGCATGACATTCAGGGCATGATTTTCAAGGCAGGAGATTCAGGGCAGGTGTTTCAGTGCAGGCGTTTCAGGGCATGAGATTCAGGGCATGAGATTCGGGCATGAGTTTCAGGGCATGAGTTTCAGGGCAGTTTCAGGGCATGAGATTCAGTGCACGAGTTTCAGAGCATGAGATTCAGGGCGTGAGATTCAGGGCATGATTTTAAGGGCAGAGTTTCAGGGCATGTAATTCAGGGCGTGAGTTTAAGGATATGAGATTCATGGCATGAGTTTCAGTGCAGGAGTTTCAGGGCATGAGATTCAGGCATGAGTTTCAGGGCATGAGATTCAGGCAAGGAGTTTCAAGGCATGAGAATCAGTGCATGAGTTTCACTGCATGAGTATGAGGGCAGGAGTTTCAGGGCATGAGATTCAGGGCATGAGTTTCAGTGCAGGAACTTGAGGGCATGAGATTCAGTGCACGAGTTTCAGAGCATGAGATTCAGGCATGAGATTCATGGCATGATTTTCAGGCAGGAGATTCAGGGCAGGTGTTTCAGTGCAGGAGTTTCAGGGCATGTAATTCAGGGCATGAGTTCAGTGCATGAGTTTCAGGGCAGGAGTTTCAGGGTATGTGATTTAGGGCATGAGTTCAGGCATGAGATTCAGGGCTTGAGTTTCAGGGCATGAGGTTCAGGGCATGAGTTTCAGGTCATGAGGTTCAGGGCATGAGTTTCAGTGCAGTAACTTGAGGGCATGAGATTCAGTGCACGAGTTTCAGAGCGTGAGATTCAGGGCATGAGATTCAGGGCATGAGTTTCAGGGCAGGAGATTCAGTGCAGGTGTTTCAGTGCAGGAGTTTCAGGCATGAGATTCAGGGCAGGTATTCAGGGCATGTAATTCAGGGCATGAGTTTCAGTGCATGAGTTTCAGTGCAGGAGTTTCAGGGCATGAGATTCAGGGTATGAGTTTCAGGGCATGAGATTCAGGCAGATATTTCAGGGCATGTGATTCAGGGCATGAGTTTCAGTGCATGAGTTTAAGGGCAGGAGTTTCAGGGTATGTGATTTAGGGCATGAGTTTCAGGGCATGAGATTCAGAGCTTGAGTTTCAGGGCATGAGGTTCAGGGCATGAGTTTCAGAGCATGAGATTCAGGGCATGAGTTTCAGTGCAGGAACTTGAAGGCATGAGATTCAGTGCACGAGTATCAGAGCATGAGATTCAGGGCATGACATTCAGGGCATGATTTTCAAGGCAGGAGATTCAGGGCAGGTGTTTCAGTGCAGGCGTTTCAGGGCATGAGATTCAGGGCATGAGATTCGGGCATGAGTTTCAGGGCATGAGTTTCAGGGCAGGAGTTTCAGGGCATGAGATTCAGTGCACGAATTTCAGAGCATGAGATTCAGGGCGTGAGATTCAGAGCATGATTTTAAGGGCAGGAGTTTCAGGGCATGTAATTCAGGGGCGTGAGTTTAAGGATATGAGATTCATGGCATGAGTTTCAGTGCATGAGTTTCAGGGCTTGAGATTCAGGGCATGAGTTTCAGGGCATGAGATTCAGGCAAGGAGTTTCAAGGCATGAGAATCAGTGCATGAGTTTCACTGCATGAGTATGAGGCAGGAGTTTCAGGGCATGAGATTCAGGGCATGAGTTTCAGTGCAGGAACTTGAGGGCATGAGATTCAGTGCACGAGTTTCAGAGCATGAGATTCAGGGCATGAGTTTCAGTGCATCAGTTTGAGGGCAGGAGTTTCAAGGCATGAGATTCAGGCATGAGTTTCAGTGCATGAGTTTGAGGCAGGAGTTTCAGGGCATGAGATTCAGGGCATGAGTTTCAGGGCATGAGATTCAGGGCAGGTATTTCAGGGCATGTAATTCAGGGCATGAGTTTCTGGGACGATGATTCAGGCATGAGTTTTAGGGCATGTGATTCAGGCATGAGTTTCAGTGCATGAGTTTCAGGGCAGGAGTTTCAGGGTATGTGATGTAGGGCATGAGTTTCAGGGCATGAGATTCAGGGCTTGAGATTCAGGGCATGAGTTTCAGAGCATGAGATTCAGGGCATGAGATTCAGGGCATGATTTTCAGGGCAGGAGATTCAGGGCAGGTGTTTCAGTGCAGGAGTTTCAGGGCATTTCTTTCAGGGCATGAGTTTCAGGACAGGAGTTTCAGGGCATGTGATTCAAGGCGTGAGTTTCAGGATATGGGATTCATGGCATGAGTTTCAGTGCAGGTGTTTCAGGGCATGAGATTCAGGCATGAGATTCAGTGCATGAGTTTCAATGCAGGAGTTTCAGGGTATGTGATTTAGGGCATGATTTTCAGGCATGAGATTCAGGCTTGAGTTTCAGGGCATGAGGTTCAGGGCATGAGTTTCAGGGCATGAGATTCAGGGCATGAGTTTCAGTGCAGGAAATTGAGGGGATTTGATTCAGTGCACGAGTTTCAGAGCATGAGATTCAGGACATGAGATTAGGCATGATCTTCAAGGCAGGAGATTCAGGGCAGGTGTTTCAGTGCAGGAGTTTCAGGCATGAGATTCAGGGCATGAGATTCAGGGCATGAGTTTCAGGGCATGAGATTCAAGGCAGGTATTTCAGGGCATGTAATTCAGGCATGAGTTTCTGTCAGATGATTCAGGGCAGGAATTTTGGGGCATGTGATTCAGAGCATGAGTTTCAGTGCATGAGTCTCAGGGCAGTAGTTTCAGGGTATGTGATTTATGGCATGAGTTTCAGGGCATGAGATTCAGGGCTTGAGTTTCAGGGCATGAGGTTCAGGGCATGAGTTTCAGGGCATGAGTTTCAGGGCAGGAGTTTTAGGGCATGTGATTCAGGCATGAGATTGAGTGCATGAGTTTCAGGGCAGGAGTTTCAGGTATGTGATTTAGGGCATGAGTTTCAGGGCATGAGATTCAGGGCTTGAGTTTCAGGGCATGAGGTTCAGGGCATGAGTTTCAGGTCATGAGATTCAGGGCATGAGTTTCAGTGCATGAGTTTCAGGGCATGAGTTTCAGGGCATGAGATTCAGGCTTCATTTTCAGGGCAGGAGATTCAGGGCAGGTGTTTCAGTGCAGGAGTTTCAGGGCACGAGATTCAGGGCATGAGATTCAGGGCATGAGTTTCAGGGCATGAGTTTCAGGGCATGAGTTTCAGGGCAGGATTTTCAGGGCATGTGATTCAAGGCGTGAGTTTCAGGATATGAGATTCATGGCATGAGTTTCAGTGCAGGTGTTTCAGGGCATGAGATTCAGGGCATGAGTTTCAGTGCATCAGTTTGAGGGCAGGAGTTTCAAGCATGAGATTCAGGGCATGAGTTTCAGTGCATGAGTTTTGAGGGGCAGGAGTTTCAGGGCATGAGATTCAGGGTAGGTATTTCAGGGCATGTAATTCAGGGCATGAGTTTCTGGGCAGATGATTCAGGGCAGGAGTTTTAGGGCATGTGATTCAGGGCATAAGTTTCAGTGCATGAGTTTCAGGCATGAGTTTCAGTGCATGAGTTTCAGTGCAGGAGTTTCAGGGCATGAGATTCAGGGCATTGGTTTCAGGGCATGAGATTCAGGACAGGAGTTTCAAGGCATGAGATTCAGGGCATGAGTTTCAGGGCATGAGATTCAGGGCAGGTATTTCAGGGCAGGTAATTCAGGGCATGAGTTTCTGTGCATGAGTTTGAGGGCAGGAGTTTCAGGGCATGAGATTCAGGGCATGAGTTTCAGTGCATGAGTTTCAGGGCAGGAGTTTCAGGGCATGAATTCAGGGCATGAGTATCAGGGCAGGAGTTTTAGGACAGGAGATTCAGGGCATGAGTTTCAGGGCATGAGTTTCAGGGAATGAGTGTCAGGGCAGGAGTTTCAGGGCATGTGATTCAGGGCGTGAGTTTCAGGATATGAGATTCATGGCATGAGTTTCAGGGCAGGAGTTTTAGGACAGGAGATTCAGGCCATGAGTTTCAGGGCATGAGTTTCAGGGCATGAGTTTCAGGGCGGGAGTTTCAGGGCATGTAATTCAGGGCGTGAGTTTAAGGATATGAGATTCATGGCATGAGTTTCAGTGCAGGAGTTTCAGGGCATGAGATTCAGGGCATGAGTTTCAGGGCATGAGATTCAGGCAAGGAGTTTCAAGGCATGCGATTCAGGGCATGAGTTTCACTGCATGAGTATGAGGGCAGGAGTTTCAGGGCATGAGATTCAGGGCATGAGTTTCAGTGCAGGAACTTGAGGGCATGAGATTCAGTGCACGAGTTTCAGAGCATGAGATTCAGGGCATGAGATTCAGGGCATGATTTTCAGGGCAGGAGATTCAGGGCAGGTGTTTCAGTGCAGGAGTTTCAGGGCATGAGATTCAGGGCATGAGATTCAGGGCATGAGTTTCAGGACAGGAGATTCAGGGCATGAGTTTCAGGGCATGAGTTTCAGGGCTTGAGTTTCAGGGCAGGAGATTCAGGGCATGTGATTCAGGGCGTGAGTTTCAGGATATGAGATTCATGGCATGAGTTTCAGTGCAGGAGTTTCAGGGCATGAGATTCAGGGCATGAGTTTCAGGGCAGGTGATTCAGGGCAGGAGTTTCAGGACATGAGATTCAGGGCATGAGTTTCAGTGCAGGAACTTGAGGTCATGAGATTCAGTGCACGAGTTTCAGAGCGTGAGATTCAGGGCATGAGATTCAGGGCTTGAGTTTCAGGGCAGGAGATTCAGGGCAGGTGTTTTAGTGCAGGAGTTTCAGGGCATGAGATTCAGGGCATGAGATTCAGGGCATGAGTTTCAGGACAGGTGATTCAGGGCATGAGTTTCAGGGCATGAGTTTCAGGGCAGGAGTTTCAGGGCATGTAATTCAGGGCGTGAGTTTCAGGATATGAGATTCATGGCATGAGTTTCAGTGCAGGAGTTTCAGGGCATGAGAATCAGGGCATTGGGTTTCAGGGCATGAGATTCAGGACAGGAGTTTCAAGGCATGAGATTCAGGGCATGAGTTTCAGGGCATGAGATTCAGGGCAGGTATTTCAGGGCAGGTAATTCAGGGCATGAGTTTCAGGGCAGGAGTTTCAGGGCATGTAATTCAGGGCGTGAGTTTGAGGATATGAGATTCATGGCATGAGTTTCAGGGCAGGAGTTTTAGGACAGGAGATTCAGGGCATGTAATTCAGGGCGTGAGTTTAAGGATATGAGATTCATGGCATGAGTTTCAGTGCAGGAGTTTCAGGGCATGAGATTCAGGGCATGAGTTTCAGGGCATGAGATTCAGGCAAGGAGTTTCAAGGCATGAGAATCAGTGCATGAGTTTCACTGCATGAGTATGAGGGCAGGAGTTTCAGGGCATGAGATTCAGGGCATGAGTTTCAGTGCAGGAACTTGAGGGCATGAGATTCAGTGCACGAGTTTCAGAGCATGAGATTTAGGGCATGAGATTCACGGCATGATTTTCAGGGCAGGAGATTCAGGGCAGGTGTTTCAGTGCAGGAGTTTCAGGGCATGAGATTCAGGGCATGAGATTCAGGGCATGAGTTTCAGGACAGGAGATTCAGGGCATGAGTTTCAGGGCATGAGGTTCAGGGCATGAGTTTCAGGGCATGAGATTCAGGGCATGAGTTTCAGTGCAGGAACTTGAGGGCATGAGATTCAGTGCACGAGTTTCAGAGCATGAGATTCAGGGCATGAGATTCAGGGCATGATTTTCAGGGCAGGAGATTCAGGGCAGGTGTTTCAGTGCAGGAGTTTCAGGACATGAGATTCAGGGCATGAGATTCATGGCATGCGTTTCAGGACAGGAGATTCAGGGTATGAGTTTCAGGGCATGAGATTCAGGGTAGGTATTTCAGGGCATGTAATTCAGGGCATGAGTTTCTGGGCAGATGATTCAGGGCAGGAGTTTTAAGGCATGTGATTCAGGGCATGAGTTTCAGTGCATGAGTTTCAGGGCAGGAGTTTCAGGGTATGTGATTTAGGGCATGAGTTTCAGGGCATGAGATTCAGAGCTTGAGTTTCAGGGCATGAGGTTCAGGGCATGAGTTTCAGAGCATGAGATTCAGGACAGGAGTTTCAAGGCATGAGATTCAGGGCATGAGTTTCAGGGCATGAGATTCAGGGCAGGTATTTCAGGGCAGGTAATTCAGGGCATGAGTTTCAGTGCATGAGTTTGAGGGCAGGAGTTTCAGGGCATGAGATTCAGGGCATGAGTTTCAGTGCATGAGATTCAGGGCAGGAGTTTCAGGGCATGAGATTCAGGGCATGTGTTTCAGGGCCGGAGTTTTAGGACAGGAGATTCAGGGCATGAGTTTCAGGGCATGAGTTTCAGGGCATGAGTGTCAGGGAAGGAGTTTCAGAGCATGTGATTCAGGGCGTGAGTTTCAGGATATGAGATTCATGGCATGAGTTTCAGGGCAGGAGTTTTAGGACAGGAGATTCAGGGCATGAGTTTCAGGGCATGAGTTTCAGTGCATGAGTTTCAGGGCAGGAGTTTCAGGGTATGTGATTTAGGGCATGAGTTTCAGGGCATGAGATTCAGAGCTTGAGTTTCAGGGCATGAGGTTCAGGGCATGAGTTTCAGAGCATGAGATTCATGGCATTAGTTTCAGTGCAGGAACTTGAGGGCATGAGATTCAGTGCACGAGTTTCAGAGCGTGAGATTCAGGGCATGAGATTCAGGGCATGAGTTTCAGGGCAGGAGATTCAGTGCAGGTGTTTCAGTGCAGGAGTTTCAGGGCATGAGATTCAGGGCAGGTATTTCAGGGCATGTAATTCAGGGCATGAGTTTCAGTGCATGAGTTTCAGTGCAGGAGTTTCAGGGCATGAGATTCAGGGTATGAGTTTCAGGGCATGAGATTCAGGGCAGATATTTCAGGGCATGTGATTCAGGGCATGAGTTTCAGTGCATGAGTTTAAGGGCAGGAGTTTCAGGGTATGTGATTTAGGGCATGAGTTTCAGGGCATGAGATTCAGAGCTTGAGTTTCAGGGCATGAGGTTCAGGGCATGAGTTTCAGAGCATGAGATTCAGGGCATCAGTTTCAGTGCAGGAACTTGAAGGCATGAGATTCAGTGCACGAGTATCAGAGCATGAGATTCAGGGCATGACATTCAGGGCATGATTTTCAAGGCAGGAGATTCAGGGCAGGTGTTTCAGTGCAGGCGTTTCAGGGCATGAGATTCAGGGCATGAGATTCGGGGCATGAGTTTCAGGGCATGAGTTTCAGGGCAGGAGTTTCAGGGCATGAGATTCAGTGCACGAGTTTCAGAGCATGAGATTCAGGGCGTGAGATTCAGGGCATGATTTTAAGGGCAGGAGTTTCAGGGCATGTAATTCAGGGCGTGAGTTTAAGGATATGAGATTCATGGCATGAGTTTCAGTGCAGGAGTTTCAGGGCATGAGATTCAGGGCATGAGTTTCAGGGCATGAGATTCAGGCAAGGAGTTTCAAGGCATGAGAATCAGTGCATGAGTTTCACTGCATGAGTATGAGGGCAGGAGTTTCAGGGCATGAGATTCAGGGCATGAGTTTCAGTGCAGGAACTTGAGGGCATGAGATTCAGTGCACGAGTTTCAGAGCATGAGATTCAGGGCATGAGATTCAGGGCATGATTTTCAGGGCAGGAGATTCAGGGCAGGTGTTTCAGTGCAGGAGTTTCAGGGCTTGAGTTTCAGGGCTGGAGTTTCAGGGCATGTGATTCAGGCGTGAGTTTCAGGGCATGAGTTTCAGGCCATGAGTTTCAGGGCAGGAGTTTCAGGGCATGTGATTCAGGGCGTGAGTTTCAGGATATGAGATTCATGGCATGAGTTTCAGTGCAGGAGTTTCAGGGCATGAGTTTGAGGGCAGGAGTTTCAAGGCATGAGATTCAGGGCATGAGTTTCAGTGCATGAGTTTGAGGGCAGGAGTTTCAGGGCATGAGATTCAGGGCATGAGTTTCATGGCATGAAATTCAGGGCAGGTATTTCAGGGCATGTAATTCAGGGCATGAGTTTCTGGGCAGATGATTCAGGGCAGGAGTTTTAGGGCATGTGATTCAGGGCATGAGTTTCAGTGCATGAGTATCAGGGCAGGAGTTTCAGGGTATGTGATTTAGGGCATGAGTTTCAGGGCATGAGATTCAGGGCATGAGTTTCAGTGCAGGAACTTGACGGCATGAGATTCAGTGCACGAGTTTCAGAGCATGAGAGTCAGGGCATGAGATTCAGGGCATGATTTTCAGGGCAGGAGATTCAGGGCAGGTGTTTCAGTGCATGAGTTTCAGGGCAGGAGTTTCAGGGCATGAGATTCAGGGCATGAGTTTCAGGGCAGGAGTTTTAGGACAGGAGATTCAGGGCATGAGTTTCAGGGCATGAGTTTCAGGGCATGAGTGTCAGGGCAGGAGTTTCAGGGCATGTGATTCAGGGCGTGAGTTTCAGGATATGAGATTCATGGCATGAGTTTCAGGGCAGGAGTTTTAGGACAGGAGATTCAGGGCATGAGTTTCAGGGCATGAGATTCAGGGCATGAGTTTCAGGGCAGGAGTTTCAGGGCATGTAATTCAGGGCATGAGTTTCAGTGCATGAGTTTCAGGGCAGGAGTTTCAGGGTATGTGATTTAGGGCATGAGTTTCAGGGCATGAGATTCAGGGCTTGAGTTTCAGGGCATGAGGTTCAGGGCATGAGTTTCAGGTCATGAGGTTCAGGGCATGAGTTTCAGTGCAGGAACTTGAGGGCATGAGATTCAGTGCACGAGTTTCAGAGCGTGAGATTCAGGGCATGAGATTCAGGGCATGAGTTTCAGGGCAGGAGATTCAGTGCAGGTGTTTCAGTGCAGGAGTTTCAGGGCATGAGATTCAGGGCAGGTATTTCAGGGCATGTAATTCAGGGCATGAGTTTCAGTGCATGAGTTTCAGTGCAGGAGTTTCAGGGCATGAGATTCAGGGTATGAGTTTCAGGGCATGAGATTCAGGGCAGATATTTCAGGGCATGTGATTCAGGGCATGAGTTTCAGTGCATGAGTTTAAGGGCAGGAGTTTCAGGGTATGTGATTTAGGGCATGAGTTTCAGGGCATGAGATTCAGAGCTTGAGTTTCAGGGCATGAGGTTCAGGGCATGAGTTTCAGAGCATGAGATTCAGGGCATGAGTTTCAGTGCAGGAACTTGAAGGCATGAGATTCAGTGCACGAGTATCAGAGCATGAGATTCAGGGCATGACATTCAGGGCATGATTTTCAAGGCAGGAGATTCAGGGCAGGTGTTTCAGTGCAGGCGTTTCAGGGCATGAGATTCAGGGCATGAGATTCGGGGCATGAGTTTCAGGGCATGAGTTTCAGGGCAGGAGTTTCAGGGCATGAGATTCAGTGCACGAGTTTCAGAGCATGAGATTCAGGGCGTGAGATTCAGAGCATGATTTTAAGGGCAGGAGTTTCAGGGCATGTAATTCAGGGCGTGAGTTTAAGGATATGAGATTCATGGCATGAGTTTCAGTGCAGGAGTTTCAGGGCATGAGATTCAGGGCATGAGTTTCAGGGCATGAGATTCAGGCAAGGAGTTTCAAGGCATGAGAATCAGTGCATGAGTTTCACTGCATGAGTATGAGGGCAGGAGTTTCAGGGCATGAGATTCAGGGCATGAGTTTCAGTGCAGGAACTTGAGGGCATGAGATTCAGTGCACGAGTTTCAGAGCATGAGATTCAGGGCATGAGATTCAGGGCATGATTTTCAGGGCAGGAGATTCAGGGCAGGTGTTTCAGTGCAGGAGTTTCAGGGCATGAGATTCAGGGCATGAGATTCAGGGCATGAGTTTCAGGACAGGAGATTCAGGGCATGAGTTTCAGGGCATGAGTTTCAGGGCTTGAGTTTCAGGGCTGGAGTTTCAGGGCATGTGATTCAGGGCGTGAGATTCAGGGCATGAGATTCGGGGCATGAGTTTCAGGGCATGAGTTTCAGGGCAGGAGTTTCAGGGCATGAGATTCAGTGCACGAGTTTCAGAGCATGAGATTCAGGGCGTGAGATTCAGGGCATGATTTTAAGGGCAGGAGATTCAGGGCAGGTGTTTCAGTGCAGGAGTTTCAGGGCATGAGATTCAGGGCATGAGATTCAGGGCATGAGTTTCAGGGCATGAGTTTCAGGCCATGAGTTTCAGGGCAGGAGTTTCAGGGCATGATATTCAGGGCGTGAGTTTCAGGCCATGAGTTTCAGGGCAGGAGTTTCAGGGCATGAGATTCAGGGCATGAGATTCAGGGCATGAGTTTCAGGGCATGAGATTCAGGGCATGAGTTTCAGGGCAGGAGTTTCAGGGCATGTAATTCAGGGCATGAGTTTCAGTGCATGAGTTTCAGGGCAGGAGTTTCAGGGTATGTGATTTAGGGCATGAGTTTCAGGGCATGAGATTCAGGGCTTGAGTTTCAGGGCATGAGGTTCAGGGCATGAGTTTCAGGTCATGAGGTTCAGGGCATGAGTTTCAGTGCAGGAACTTGAGGGCATGAGATTCAGTGCACGAGTTTCAGAGCGTGAGATTCAGGGCATGAGATTCAGGGCATGAGTTTCAGGGCAGGAGATTCAGTGCAGGTGTTTCAGTGCAGGAGTTTCAGGGCATGAGATTCAGGGCAGGTATTTCAGGGCATGTAATTCAGGGCATGAGTTTCAGTGCATGAGTTTCAGTGCAGGAGTTTCAGGGCATGAGATTCAGGGTATGAGTTTCAGGGCATGAGATTCAGGGCAGATATTTCAGGGCATGTGATTCAGGGCATGAGTTTCAGTGCATGAGTTTAAGGGCAGGAGTTTCAGGGTATGTGATTTAGGGCATGAGTTTCAGGGCATGAGATTCAGAGCTTGAGTTTCAGGGCATGAGGTTCAGGGCATGAGTTTCAGAGCATGAGATTCAGGGCATGAGTTTCAGTGCAGGAACTTGAAGGCATGAGATTCAGTGCACGAGTATCAGAGCATGAGATTCAGGGCATGACATTCAGGGCATGATTTTCAAGGCAGGAGATTCAGGGCAGGTGTTTCAGTGCAGGCGTTTCAGGGCATGAGATTCAGGGCATGAGATTCGGGGCATGAGTTTCAGGGCATGAGTTTCAGGGCAGGAGTTTCAGGGCATGAGATTCAGTGCACGAGTTTCAGAGCATGAGATTCAGGGCGTGAGATTCAGAGCATGATTTTAAGGGCAGGAGTTTCAGGGCATGTAATTCAGGGCGTGAGTTTAAGGATATGAGATTCATGGCATGAGTTTCAGTGCAGGAGTTTCAGGGCATGAGATTCAGGGCATGAGTTTCAGGGCATGAGATTCAGGCAAGGAGTTTCAAGGCATGAGAATCAGTGCATGAGTTTCACTGCATGAGTATGAGGGCAGGAGTTTCAGGGCATGAGATTCAGGGCATGAGTTTCAGTGCAGGAACTTGAGGGCATGAGATTCAGTGCACGAGTTTCAGAGCATGAGATTCAGGGCATGAGATTCAGGGCATGATTTTCAGGGCAGGAGATTCAGGGCAGGTGTTTCAGTGCAGGAGTTTCAGGGCATGAGATTCAGGGCATGAGATTCAGGGCATGAGTTTCAGGACAGGAGATTCAGGGCATGAGTTTCAGGGCATGAGTTTCAGGGCTTGAGTTTCAGGGCTGGAGTTTCAGGGCATGTGATTCAGGGCGTGAGATTCAGGGCATGAGATTCGGGGCATGAGTTTCAGGGCATGAGTTTCAGGGCAGGAGTTTCAGGGCATGAGATTCAGTGCACGAGTTTCAGAGCATGAGATTCAGGGCGTGAGATTCAGGGCATGATTTTAAGGGCAGGAGATTCAGGGCAGGTGTTTCAGTGCAGGAGTTTCAGGGCATGAGATTCAGGGCATGAGATTCAGGGCATGAGTTTCAGGGCATGAGTTTCAGGCCATGAGTTTCAGGGCAGGAGTTTCAGGGCATGTGATTCAGGGCGTGAGTTTCAGGATATGAGATTCATGGCATGAGTTTCAGTGCAGGAGTTTCAGGGCATGAGTTTGAGGGCAGGAGTTTCAAGGCATGAGATTCAGGGCATGAGTTTCAGTGCATGAGTTTGAGGGCAGGAGTTTCAGGGCATGAGATTCAGGGCATGAGTTTCATGGCATGAGTTTCAGGGCAGGTATTTCAGGGCATGTAATTCAGGGCATGAGTTTCTGGGCAGATGATTCAGGGCAGGAGTTTTAGGGCATGTGATTCAGGGCATGAGTTTCAGGACAGGAGATTCAGGGCATGAGTTTCAGGGCATGAGTTTCAGGGCTTGAGTTTCAGGGCTGGAGTTTCAGGGCATGTGATTCAGGGCGTGAGATTCAGGGCATGAGATTCGGGGCATGAGTTTCAGGGCATGAGTTTCAGGGCAGGAGTTTCAGGGCATGAGATTCAGTGCACGAGTTTCAGAGCATGAGATTCAGGGCGTGAGATTCAGGGCATGATTTTAAGGGCAGGAGATTCAGGGCAGGTGTTTCAGTGCAGGAGTTTCAGGGCATGAGATTCAGGGCATGAGATTCAGGGCATGAGTTTCAGGGCATGAGTTTCAGGCCATGAGTTTCAGGGCAGGAGTTTCAGGGCATGTGATTCAGGGCGTGAGTTTCAGGATATGAGATTCATGGCATGAGTTTCAGTGCAGGAGTTTCAGGGCATGAGTTTGAGGGCAGGAGTTTCAAGGCATGAGATTCAGGGCATGAGTTTCAGTGCATGAGTTTGAGGGCAGGAGTTTCAGGGCATGAGATTCAGGGCATGAGTTTCATGGCATGAGTTTCAGGGCAGGTATTTCAGGGCATGTAATTCAGGGCATGAGTTTCTGGGCAGATGATTCAGGGCAGGAGTTTTAGGGCATGTGATTCAGGGCATGAGTTTCAGTGCATGAGTATCAGGGCAGGAGTTTCGGGGTATGTGATTTAGGGCATGAGTTTCAGGGCATGAGATTCAGGGCTTGAGTTTCAGGGCATGAGGTTCAGGGCATGAGTTTCAGGGCATGAGATTCAGGGCATGAGTTTCAGTGCAGGAACTTGAGGGCATGAGATTCAGTGCACGAGTTTCAGAGCATGAGATTCAGGGCATGAGATTCAGGGCATGATTTTCAGGGCAGGAGATTCAGGGCAGGTGTTTCAGTGCATGAGTTTCAGGGCAGGAGTTTCAGGGCATGAGATTCAGGGCATGAGTTTCAGGGCAGGAGTTTTAGGACAGGAGATTCAGGGCATGAGTTTCAGGGCATGAGTTTCAGGGCATGAGTGTCAGGGCAGGAGTTTCAGGGCATGTGATTCAGGGCGTGAGTTTCAGGATATGCGATTCATGGCATGAGTTTCAGGGCAGGAGTTTTAGGACAGGAGATTCAGGGCATGAGTTTCAGGGCATGGGATTCAGGGCATGAGTTTCAGGGCAGGAGTTTCAGGGCATGTAATTCAGGGCATGAGTTTCAGGGCATGAGATTCAGGCAAGGAGTTTGAAGGCATGAGAATCAGTGCATGAGTTTCACTGCATGAGTATGAGGGCAGGAGTTTCAGGGCATGAGATTCAGGGCATGAGTTTCAGTGCAGGAACTTGAGGGCATGAGATTCAGTGCACGAGTTTCAGAGCATGAGATTCAGGGCGTGAGATTCAAGGCATGATTTTAAGGGCAGGAGATTCAGGGCAGGTATTTCAGGGCATGTAATTCAGGGCATGAGTTTCTGGGCAGATGATTCAGGGCAGGAGTTTTAGGGCATGTGATTCAGGGCATGAGTTTCAGTGCATGAGTTTCAGGGCAGGAGTTTCAGGGTATGTGATTTAGGGCATGAGTTTCAGGGCATGAGATTCAGAGCTTGAGTTTCAGGGCATGCGGTTCAGGGCATGAGTTTCAGAGCATGAGATTCAGGACAGGAGATTCAGGGCATGATTTTCAGGGCAGGAGATTCAGGGCAGGTGTTTCAGTGCAGGAGTTTCAGGGCATGAGATTCAGGGCATGAGATTCAGGGCATGAGTTTCAGGACAGGAGATTCAGGGCATGAGTTTCAGGGCTTGAGTTTCAGGGCTGGAGTTTCAGGGCATGTGATTCAGGGCGTGAGATTCAGGGCATGAGATTCGGGGCATGAGTTTTAGGGCATGAGTTTCAGAGCAGGAGTTTCAGGGCATGAGATTCAGTGCACGAGTTTCAGAGCATGAGATTCAGGGCGTGAGATTCCGGGCATGATTTTAAGGGCAGGAGATTCAGGGCAGGTGTTTCAGTGCAGGAGTTTCAGGGCATGAGATTCAGGGCATGAGATTCAGGGCATGAGTTTCAGGGCATGAGTTTCAGGCCATGAGTTTCAGGGCAGGAGTTTCAGGGCATGTGATTCAGGGCGTGAGTTTCAGGATATGAGATTCATTGCATGAGTTTCAGTGCAGGAGTTTCAGGGCATGAGTTTGAGGGCATGAGTTTCAAGGCATGAGATTCAGGGCATGAGTTTCAGTGCATGAGTTTGAGGGCAGGAGTTTCAGGGCATGAGATTCAGGGCATGAGTTTCAGGGCATGAGATTCAGGGCAGGTATTTCAGGGCATGTAATTCAGGGCATGAGTTTCTGGGCAGATGATTCAAGGCAGGAGTTTTAGGGCATGTGATTCAGGGCATGAGTTTCAGTGCATGAGTTTCAGGGCAGGAGTTTCAGGGTATGTGATTTAGGGCATGAGTTTCAGGGCATGAGATTCAGGGCTTGAGTTTCAGGGCATGAGGTTCAGGGCATGAGTTTCAGGGCATGAGATTCAGGGCATGAGTTTCAGTGCAGGAACTTGAGGGCATGAGATTCAGTGCACGAGTTTCAGAGCATGAGATTCAGGGCATGAGATTCAGGGCATGATTTTCAGGGCAGGAGATTCAGGGCAGGTGTTTCAGTGCAGGAGTTTCAGGGCATGAGATTCAGGGCATGAGATTCAGGGCATGAGTTTCAGGACAGGAGATTCAGGGCATGAGTTTCAGGGCATGAGTTTCATGGCATGAGTTTCAGGGCAGGAGTTTCAGGGCATGAGATTCAGGGCATGAGTTTCAGGGTAGGTGATTCAGGGCAGGAGATTCAGGACATGAGATTCAGGGTATGAGTTTCAGTGCAGGAACTTGAGGTCGTGAGATTCAGTGCACGAGTTTCAGAGCGTGAGATACAGGGCATAGATTCAGGGCATGAGTTTCAGGGCAGGAGATTCAGGGCAGGTGTTTCACTGCAGGAGTTTCAGGGCATGAGATTCAGGGCATGAGTTTTAGGACAGGAGATTCAGGGCATGAGTTTCAGGGCATGAGTTTCAGGGCAGGAGTTTTAGGGCATGTGATTCAGGGCATGAGTTTCAGTGCATGAGTTTCAGGGCAGGAGTTTCAGGGTATGTGATTTAGGGCATGAGTTTCAGGGCATGAGATTCAGGGCTTGAGTTTCAGGGCATGAGGTTCAGGGCATGAGTTTCAGGTCATGAGGTTCAGGGCATGAGTTTCAGTGCAGGAACTTGAGGGCATGAGATTCAGTGCACGAGTTTCAGAGCGTGAGATTCAGGGCATGAGATTCAGGGCATGAGTTTCAGGGCAGGAGATTCAGTGCAGGTGTTTCAGTGCAGGAGTTTCAGGGCATGAGATTCAGGGCAGGTATTTCAGGGCATGTAATTCAGGGCATGAGTTTCAGTGCATGAGTTTCAGTGCAGGAGTTTCAGGGCATGAGATTCAGGGTATGAGTTTCAGGGCATGAGATTCAGGGCAGGTATTTCAGGGCATGTAATTCAGGGCATGAGTTTCTGGGCAGATGATTCAGGGCAGGAGTTTTAGGGCATGTGATTCAGGGCATGAGTTTCAGTGCATGAGTTTCAGGGCAGGATTTTCAGGGTATGTGATTTAGGGCATGAGTTTCAGGGCATGAGATTCAGAGCTTGAGTTTCAGGGCATGAGGTTCAGGGCATGAGTTTCAGAGCATGAGATTCAGGGCATGAGTTTCAGTGCAGGAACTTGAGGGCATGAGATTCAGTGCACGTGTATCAGAGCATGAGATTCAGGGCATGACATTCAGGGCATGATTTTCAGGGCAGGAGTTTCAGGGCAGGTGTTTCAGGGCAGGAGTTTCAGGGCATGAGATTCAGTGCACGAGTTTCAGAGCATGAGATTCAGGGCGTGAGATTCAGGGCATGATTTTAAGGGCAGGAGATTCAGGACAGGTGTTTCAGTGCATGAGTTTCAGGGCATGAGAATCAGGACAGGTGTTTCAGTGCATGAGTTTCAGGGCATGTGATTCAGGGCATGAGTTTCAGGGCTTGAGTTTCAGGGCAGGAATTTCAGGGCATGTGATTCAGGGCGTGAGTTTCAGGATATGAGATTCTTGGCATGAGTTTCAGTGCAGGAGTTTCAGGGCATGAGATTCAGAGCTTGAGTTTCAGGGCATGAGGTTCAGGGCATGAGATTCAGAGCATGAGATTCAGGACAGGAGTTTCAAGGCATGAGATTCAGGGCATGAGTTTCAGGGCATGAGATTCAGGGCAGGTATTTCAGGGCAGGTAATTCAGGGCATGAGTTTCAGTGCATGAGTTTGAGGGCAGGAGTTTCAGGGCATGAGATTCAGGGCATGAGTTTCAGTGCATGAGTTTCAGGGCAGGAGTTTCAGGGCATGAGATTCAGGGCATGTGTTTCAGGGCAGGAGTTTTAGGACAGGAGATTCAGGGCATGAGTTTCAGGGCATGAGTTTCAGGGCATGAGTGTCAGGGCAGGAGTTTCAGGGCATGTGATTCAGGGCGTGAGTTTCAGGATATGAGATTCATGGCATGAGTTTCAGGGCAGGAGTTTTAGGACAGGGGATTCAGGGCATGTGTTTCAGGGCATGAGATTCAGGGCATGAGTTTCAGGGCAGGAGTTTCAGGGCATGTAATTCAGGGCGTGAGTTTAAGGATATGAGATTCATGGCATGAGTTTCAGTGCAGGAGTTTCAGGGCATGAGATTCAGGGCATGAGTTTCAGGGCATGAGATTCAGGCAAGGAGTTTCAAGGCATGAGAATCAGTGCATGAGTTTCACTGCATGAGTATGAGGGCAGGAGTTTCAGGGCATGAGATTCAGGGCATGAGTTTCAGTGCAGGAACTTGAGGGCATGAGATTCAGTGCACGAGTTTCAGAGCATGAGATTCAGGGCATGAGATTCAGGGCATGATTTTCAGGGCAGGAGATTCAGGGCAGGTGTTTCAGTGCAGGAGTTTCAGGGCATGAGATTCAGGGCATGAGATTCAGGGCATGAGTTTCAGGACAGGAGATTCAGGGCATGAGTTTCAGGGCATGAGTTTCAGGGTTTGAGTTTCAGGGCTGGAGTTTCAGGGCATGTGATTCAGGGCGTGAGATTCAGGGCATGAGATTCGGGACATGAGTTTCAGGGCATGAGTTTCAGGGTAGGAGTTTCAGGGCATGAGATTCAGTGCACGAGTTTCAGAGCATGAGATTCAGGGCGTGAGATTCAGGGCATGATTTTAAAAGCAAGAGATTCAGGGCAGGTGTTTCAGTGCAGGAGTTTCAGGCCATGAGTTTCAGGGCAGGAGTTTCAGGGCATGTGATTCAGGGCGTGAGTTTCAGGATATGAGATTCATGGCATGAGTTTCAGTGCAGGAGTTTGAGGGCATGAGTTTGAGGGCAGGAGTTTCAAGGCATGAGATTCAGGGCATGAGTTTCAGTGCATGAGTTTGAGGGCAGGAGTTTCAGGGCATGAGATTCAGGGCAGATGATTCAGGGCAGGAGTTTTAGGGCATGTGATTCAGGGCATGAGTTTCAGTGCATGAGTATCAGGGCAGGAGTTTCAGGGTATGTGATTTAGGGCATGAGTTTCAGGCATGAGATTCAGGGCTTGAGTTTCAGGGCATGAGGTTCAGGGCATGAGTTTCAGGGCATGAGATTCAGGGCATGAGTTTCAGTGCAGGAACTTGAGGGCATGAGATTCAGTGCACGAGTTTCAGAGCATGAGATTCAGGGCATGATTTTCAGGGCAGGAGATTCAGGGCAGGTGTTTCAGTGCATGAGTTTCAGGGCAGGAGTTTCAGGGCATGAGATTCAGGGCATGAGTTTCAGGGCAGGAGTTTTAGGACAGGAGATTCAGGGCATGAGTTTCAGGGCATGAGTTTCAGGGCATGAGTGTCAGGGCAGGAGTTTCAGGGCATGTGATTCAGGGCGTGAGTTTCAGGATATGAGATTCATGGCATGAGTTTCAGGGCAGGAGTTTTAGGACAGGAGATTCAGGGCATGAGTTTCAGGGCATGAGATTCAGGGCATGAGTTTCAGGGCAGGAGTTTCAGGGCATGTAATTCAGGGCATGAGTTTCAGGGCATGAGATTCAGGCAAGGAGTTTCAAGGCATGAGAATCAGTGCATGAGTTTCACTGCATGAGTATGAGGGCAGGAGTTTCAGGGCATGAGATTCAGGGCATGAGTTTCAGTGCAGGAACTTGAGAGCATGAGATTCAGTGCACGAGTTTCAGAGCATGAGATTCAGGGCATGAGATTCAGGGCATGATTTTCAGGGCAGGAGATTCAGGGCAGGTGTTTCAGTGCAGGAGTTTCAGGGCATGAGATTCAGGGCATGAGATTCAGGGCATGAGTTTCAGGACAGGAGATTCAGGGCATGAGTTTCAGGGCATGAGTTTCAGGGCTTGAGTTTCAGGGCTGGAGTTTCAGGGCATGTGATTCAGGGCGTGAGATTCAGGGGATGAGATTCGGGGCATGAGTTTCAGGGCATGAGTTTCAGGGCAGGAGTTTCAGGGCATGAGATTCAGTGCACGAGTTTCAGAGCATGAGATTCAGGGCGTGAGATTCAGGGCATGATTTTAAGGGCAGGAGATTCAGGGCAGGTGTTTCAGTGCAGGAGTTTCAGGGCATGAGATTCAGGGCATGAGATTCAGGGCATGAGTTTCAGGGCATGAGTTTCAGGCCATGAGTTTCAGGGCAGGAGTTTCAGGGCATGTGATTCAGGGCGTGAGTTTCAGGATATGAGATTCATGGCATGAGTTTCAGTGCAGGAGTTTCAGGGCATGAGATTCAGGGCATGAGTTTCAGGGCATGAGATTCAGGCAAGGAGTTTCAAGGCATGAGAATCAGTGCATGAGTTTCACTGCATGAGTATGAGGGCAGGAGTTTCAGGGCATGAGATTCAGGGGATGAGTTTCAGTGCAGGAACTTGAGGGCATGAGATTCAGTGCACGAGTTTCAGAGCATGAGATTCAGGGCATGAGATTCATGGCATGATTTTCAGGGCAGGAGATTCAGGGCAGGTGTTTCAGTGCAGGAGTTTCAGGGCATGTAATTCAGGGCATGAGTTTCAGTGCATGAGTTTCAGGGCAGGAGTTTCAGGGTATGTGATTTAGGGCATGAGTTTCAGGGCATGAGATTCAGGGCTTGAGTTTCAGGGCATGAGGTTCAGGGCATGAGTTTCAGGTCATGAGGTTCAGGGCATGAGTTTCAGTGCAGTAACTTGAGGGCATGAGATTCAGTGCACGAGTTTCAGAGCGTGAGATTCAGGGCATGAGATTCAGGGCATGAGTTTCAGGGCAGGAGATTCAGTGCAGGTGTTTCAGTGCAGGAGTTTCAGGGCATGAGATTCAGGGCAGGTATTTCAGGGCATGTAATTCAGGGCATGCGTTTCAGTGCATGAGTTTCAGTGCAGGAGTTTCAGGGCATGAGATTCAGGGTATGAGTTTCAGGGCATGAGATTCAGGGCAGGTATTTCAGGGCATGTAATTCAGGGCATGAGTTTCTGGGCAGATGATTCAGGGCAGGAGTTTTAGGGCATGTGATTCAGGGCATGAGTTTCAGTGCATGAGTTTCAGGGCAGGATTTTCAGGGTATGTGATTTAGGGCATGAGTTTCAGGGCATGAGATTCAGAGCTTGAGTTTCAGGGCATGAGGTTCAGGGCATGAGTTTCAGAGCATGAGATTCAGGGCATGAGTTTCAGTGCAGGAACTTGAGGGCATGAGATTCAGTGCACGTGTATCAGAGCATGAGATTCAGGGCATGACATTCAGGGCATGATTTTCAGGGCAGGAGTTTCAGGGCAGGTGTTTCAGTGCAGGCGTTTCAGGGCATGAGATTCAGGGCATGAGATTCGGGGCATGAGTTTCAGGGCATGAGTTTCAGGGCAGGAGTTTCAGGGCATGAGATTCAGTGCACGAGTTTCAGAGCATGAGATTCAGGGCGTGAGATTCAGGGCATGATTTTAAGGGCAGGAGATTCAGGACAGGTGTTTCAGTGCATGAGTTTCAGGGCATGAGAATCAGGACAGGTGTTTCAGTGCATGAGTTTCAGGGCATGTGATTCAGGGCATGAGTTTCAGGGCTTGAGTTTCAGGGCAGGAATTTCAGGGCATGTGATTCAGGGCGTGAGTTTCAGGATATGAGATTCTTGGCATGAGTTTCAGTGCAGGAGTTTCAGGGCATGAGATTCAGAGCTTGAGTTTCAGGGCATGAGGTTCAGGGCATGAGATTCAGAGCATGAGATTCAGGACAGGAGTTTCAAGGCATGAGATTCAGGGCATGAGTTTCAGGGCATGAGATTCAGGGCAGGTATTTCAGGGCAGGTAATTCAGGGCATGAGTTTCAGTGCATGAGTTTGAGGGCAGGAGTTTCAGGGCATGAGATTCAGGGCATGAGTTTCAGTGCATGAGTTTCAGGGCAGGAGTTTCAGGGCATGAGATTCAGGGCATGTGTTTCAGGGCAGGAGTTTTAGGACAGGAGATTCAGGGCATGAGTTTCAGGGCATGAGTTTCAGGGCATGAGTGTCAGGGCAGGAGTTTCAGGGCATGTGATTCAGGGCGTGAGTTTCAGGATATGAGATTCATGGCATGAGTTTCAGGGCAGGAGTTTTAGGACAGGGGATTCAGGGCATGAGTTTCAGGGCATGAGATTCAGGGCATGAGTTTCAGGGCAGGAGTTTCAGGGCATGTAATTCAGGGCGTGAGTTTAAGGATATGAGATTCATGGCATGAGTTTCAGTGCAGGAGTTTCAGGGCATGAGATTCAGGGCATGAGTTTCAGGGCATGAGATTCAGGCAAGGAGTTTCAAGGCATGAGAATCAGTGCATGAGTTTCACTGCATGAGTATGAGGGCAGGAGTTTCAGGGCATGAGATTCAGGGCATGAGTTTCAGTGCAGGAACTTGAGGGCATGAGATTCAGTGCACGAGTTTCAGAGCATGAGATTCAGGGCATGAGATTCAGGGCATGATTTTCAGGGCAGGAGATTCAGGGCAGGTGTTTCAGTGCAGGAGTTTCAGGGCATGAGATTCAGGGCATGAGATTAAGGGCATGAGTTTCAGGACAGGAGATTCAGGGCATGAGTTTCAGGGCATGAGTTTCAGGGCTTGAGTTTCAGGGCTGGAGTTTCAGGGCATGTGATTCAGGGCGTGAGATTCAGGGCACGAGATTCGGGACATGAGTTTCAGGGCATGAGTTTCAGGGTAGGAGTTTCAGGGCATGAGATTCAGTGCACGAGTTTCAGAGCATGAGATTCAGGGCGTGAGATTCAGGGCATGATTTTAAAAGCAAGAGATTCAGGGCAGGTGTTTCAGTGCAGGAGTTTCAGGCCATGAGTTTCAGGGCAGGAGTTTCAGGGCATGTGATTCAGGGCGTGAGTTTCAGGATATGAGATTCATGGCATGAGTTTCAGTGCAGGAGTTTGAGGGCATGAGTTTGAGGGCAGGAGTTTCAAGGCATGAGATTCAGGGCATGAGTTTCAGTGCATGAGTTTGAGGGCAGGAGTTTCAGGGAATGAGATTCAGGGCATGAGTTTCAGGGCATGAGATTCAGGGCAGATGATTCAGGGCAGGAGTTTTAGGGCATGTGATTCAGGGCATGAGTTTCAGTGCATGAGTATCAGGGCAGGAGTTTCAGGGTATGTGATTTAGGGCATGAGTTTCAGGCATGAGATTCAGGGCTTGAGTTTCAGGGCATGAGGTTCAGGGCATGAGTTTCAGGGCATGAGATTCAGGGCATGAGTTTCAGTGCAGGAACTTGAGGGCATGAGATTCAGTGCACGAGTTTCAGAGCATGAGATTCAGGGCATGATTTTCAGGGCAGGAGATTCAGGGCAGGTGTTTCAGTGCATGAGTTTCAGGGCAGGAGTTTCAGGGCATGAGATTCAGGGCATGAGTTTCAGGGCAGGAGTTTTAGGACAGGAGATTCAGGGCATGAGTTTCAGGGCATGAGTTTCAGGGCATGAGTGTCAGGGCAGGAGTTTCAGGGCATGTGATTCAGGGCGTGAGTTTCAGGATATGAGATTCATGGCATGAGTTTCAGGGCAGGAGTTTTAGGACAGGAGATTCAGGGCATGAGTTTCAGGGCATGAGATTCAGGGCATGAGTTTCAGGGCAGGAGTTTCAGGGCATGTAATTCAGGGCATGAGTTTCAGGGCATGAGATTCAGGCAAGGAGTTTCAAGGCATGAGAATCAGTGCATGAGTTTCACTGCATGAGTATGAGGGCAGGAGTTTCAGGGCATGAGATTCAGGGCATGAGTTTCAGTGCAGGAACTTGAGAGCATGAGATTCAGTGCACGAGTTTCAGAGCATGAGATTCAGGGCATGAGATTCAGGGCATGATTTTCAGGGCAGGAGATTCAGGGCAGGTGTTTCAGTGCAGGAGTTTCAGGGCATGAGATTCAGGGCATGAGATTCAGGGCATGAGTTTCAGGACAGGAGATTCAGGGCATGAGTTTCAGGGCATGAGTTTCAGGGCTTGAGTTTCAGGGCTGGAGTTTCAGGGCATGTGATTCAGGGCGTGAGATTCAGGGGATGAGATTCGGGGCATGAGTTTCAGGGCATGAGTTTCAGGGCAGGAGTTTCAGGGCAGGAGATTCAGTGCACGAGTTTCAGAGCATGAGATTCAGGGCGTGAGATTCAGGGCATGATTTTAAGGGCAGGAGATTCAGGGCAGGTGTTTCAGTGCAGGAGTTTCAGGGCATGAGATTCAGGGCATGAGATTCAGGGCATGAGTTTCAGGGCATGAGTTTCAGGCCATGAGTTTCAGGGCAGGAGTTTCAGGGCATGTGATTCAGGGCGTGAGTTTCAGGATATGAGATTCATGGCATGAGTTTCAGTGCAGGAGTTTCAGGGCATGAGATTCAGGGCATGAGTTTCAGGGCATGAGATTCAGGCAAGGAGTTTCAAGGCATGAGAATCAGTGCATGAGTTTCACTGCATGAGTATGAGGGCAGGAGTTTCAGGGCATGAGATTCAGGGGATGAGTTTCAGTGCAGGAACTTGAGGGCATGAGATTCAGTGCACGAGTTTCAGAGCATGAGATTCAGGGCATGAGATTCATGGCATGATTTTCAGGGCAGGAGATTCAGGGCAGGTGTTTCAGTGCAGGAGTTTCAGGGCATGTAATTCAGGGCATGAGTTTCAGTGCATGAGTTTCAGGGCAGGAGTTTCAGGGTATGTGATTTAGGGCATGAGTTTCAGGGCATGAGATTCAGGGCTTGAG
Source organism: Mobula birostris (assembly GCF_030028105.1). Classification (NCBI taxonomy): domain Eukaryota; kingdom Metazoa; phylum Chordata; class Chondrichthyes; order Myliobatiformes; family Myliobatidae; genus Mobula; species Mobula birostris. The sequence continues at coordinate 23,419 of NW_027275334.1, forward strand.
TTTCAGGGCATGAGGTTCAGGGCATGAGTTTCAGGTCATGAGGTTCAGGGCATGAGTTTCAGTGCAGTAACTTGAGGGCATGAGATTCAGTGCACGAGTTTCAGAGCGTGAGATTCAGGGCATGAGATTCAGGGCATGAGTTTCAGGGCAGGAGATTCAGTGCAGGTGTTTCAGTGCAGGAGTTTCAGGGCATGAGATTCAGGGCAGGTATTTCAGGGCATGTAATTCAGGGCATGAGTTTCAGTGCATGAGTTTCAGTGCAGGAGTTTCAGGGCATGAGATTCAGGGTATGAGTTTCAGGGCATGAGATTCAGGGCAGATATTTCAGGGCATGTGATTCAGGGCATGAGTTTCAGTGCATGAGTTTAAGGGCAGGAGTTTCAGGGTATGTGATTTAGGGCATGAGTTTCAGGGCATGAGATTCAGAGCTTGAGTTTCAGGGCATGAGGTTCAGGGCATGAGTTTCAGAGCATGAGATTCAGGGCATGAGTTTCAGTGCAGGAACTTGAAGGCATGAGATTCAGTGCACGAGTATCAGAGCATGAGATTCAGGGCATGACATTCAGGGCATGATTTTCAAGGCAGGAGATTCAGGGCAGGTGTTTCAGTGCAGGCGTTTCAGGGCATGAGATTCAGGGCATGAGATTCGGGGCATGAGTTTCAGGGCATGAGTTTCAGGGCAGGAGTTTCAGGGCATGAGATTCAGTGCACGAATTTCAGAGCATGAGATTCAGGGCGTGAGATTCAGAGCATGATTTTAAGGGCAGGAGTTTCAGGGCATGTAATTCAGGGCGTGAGTTTAAGGATATGAGATTCATGGCATGAGTTTCAGTGCATGAGTTTCAGGGCATGAGATTCAGGGCATGAGTTTCAGGGCATGAGATTCAGGCAAGGAGTTTCAAGGCATGAGAATCAGTGCATGAGTTTCACTGCATGAGTATGAGGGCAGGAGTTTCAGGGCATGAGATTCAGGGCATGAGTTTCAGTGCAGGAACTTGAGGGCATGAGATTCAGTGCACGAGTTTCAGAGCATGAGATTCAGGGCATGAGTTTCAGTGCATCAGTTTGAGGGCAGGAGTTTCAAGGCATGAGATTCAGGGCATGAGTTTCAGTGCATGAGTTTGAGGGCAGGAGTTTCAGGGCATGAGATTCAGGGCATGAGTTTCAGGGCATGAGATTCAGGGCAGGTATTTCAGGGCATGTAATTCAGGGCATGAGTTTCTGGGACGATGATTCAGGGCATGAGTTTTAGGGCATGTGATTCAGGGCATGAGTTTCAGTGCATGAGTTTCAGGGCAGGAGTTTCAGGGTATGTGATGTAGGGCATGAGTTTCAGGGCATGAGATTCAGGGCTTGAGATTCAGGGCATGAGTTTCAGAGCATGAGATTCAGGGCATGAGATTCAGGGCATGATTTTCAGGGCAGGAGATTCAGGGCAGGTGTTTCAGTGCAGGAGTTTCAGGGCATTTCTTTCAGGGCATGAGTTTCAGGGCAGGAGTTTCAGGGCATGTGATTCAAGGCGTGAGTTTCAGGATATGGGATTCATGGCATGAGTTTCAGTGCAGGTGTTTCAGGGCATGAGATTCAGGGCATGAGATTCAGTGCATGAGTTTCAATGCAGGAGTTTCAGGGTATGTGATTTAGGGCATGATTTTCAGGGCATGAGATTCAGGGCTTGAGTTTCAGGGCATGAGGTTCAGGGCATGAGTTTCAGGGCATGAGATTCAGGGCATGAGTTTCAGTGCAGGAAATTGAGGGGATGTGATTCAGTGCACGAGTTTCAGAGCATGAGATTCAGGACATGAGATTCAGGGCATGATCTTCAAGGCAGGAGATTCAGGGCAGGTGTTTCAGTGCAGGAGTTTCAGGGCATGAGATTCAGGGCATGAGATTCAGGGCATGAGTTTCAGGGCATGAGATTCAAGGCAGGTATTTCAGGGCATGTAATTCAGGGCATGAGTTTCTGTCAGATGATTCAGGGCAGGAATTTTGGGGCATGTGATTCAGAGCATGAGTTTCAGTGCATGAGTCTCAGGGCAGTAGTTTCAGGGTATGTGATTTATGGCATGAGTTTCAGGGCATGAGATTCAGGGCTTGAGTTTCAGGGCATGAGGTTCAGGGCATGAGTTTCAGGGCATGAGTTTCAGGGCAGGAGTTTTAGGGCATGTGATTCAGGGGATGAGATTGAGTGCATGAGTTTCAGGGCAGGAGTTTCAGGGTATGTGATTTAGGGCATGAGTTTCAGGGCATGAGATTCAGGGCTTGAGTTTCAGGGCATGAGGTTCAGGGCATGAGTTTCAGGTCATGAGATTCAGGGCATGAGTTTCAGTGCATGAGTTTCAGGGCATGAGTTTCAGGGCATGAGATTCAGGGCTTCATTTTCAGGGCAGGAGATTCAGGGCAGGTGTTTCAGTGCAGGAGTTTCAGGGCACGAGATTCAGGGCATGAGATTCAGGGCATGAGTTTCAGGGCATGAGTTTCAGGGCATGAGTTTCAGGGCAGGATTTTCAGGGCATGTGATTCAAGGCGTGAGTTTCAGGATATGAGATTCATGGCATGAGTTTCAGTGCAGGTGTTTCAGGGCATGAGATTCAGGGCATGAGTTTCAGTGCATCAGTTTGAGGGCAGGAGTTTCAAGGCATGAGATTCAGGGCATGAGTTTCAGTGCATGAGTTTGAGGGCAGGAGTTTCAGGGCATGAGATTCGGGGCATGAGTTTCAGGGCATGAGATTCAGGGCAGGTATTTCAGGGCATGTAATTCAGGGCATGAGTTTCTGGGCCGATGATTCAGGGCATGAGTTTTAGGGCATGTGATTCAGGGCATGAGTTTCAGTGCATGAGTTTCAGGGCAGGAGTTTCAGGGTATGTGATGTAGGGCATGAGTTTCAGGGCATGAGATTCAGGGCTTGAGATTCAGGGCATGAGTTTCAGAGCATGAGATTCAGGGCATGAGATTCAGGGCATGATTTTCAGGGCAGGAGATTCAGGGCAGGTGTTTCAGTGCAGGAGTTTCAGGGCATGAGATTCAGGGCATGAGATTCAGGGCACGAGTTTCAGGACAGGAGATTCAGGGCATGAGTTTCAGGGCATGAGTTTCAGGGCATGAGATTCAGGGCATGAGATTCAGGGCTTCATTTTCAGGGCAGGAGATTCAGGGCAGGTGTTTCAGTGCATCAGTTTGAGGGCAGGAGTTTCAGGGCATGAGATTCAGGGCATGAGTTTCAGGGCATGAGATTCAGGGCAGGTATTTCAGGGCATGTAATTCAGGGCAGGTATTTCAGGGCATGTAATTCAGGGCATGAGTTTCTGGGACGATGATTCAGGGCATGAGTTTTAGGGCATGTGATTCAGGGCATGAGTTTCAGTGCATGAGTTTCAGGGCAGGAGTTTCAGGGTATGTGATGTAGGGCGTGAGTTTCAGGGCATGAGATTCAGGGCTTGAGATTCAGGGCATGAGTTTCAGAGCATGAGATTCAGGGCATGAGATTCAGGGCATGATTTTCAGGGCAGGAGATTCAGGGCAGGTGTTTCAGTGCAGGAGTTTCAGGGCATTTCTTTCAGGGCATGAGTTTCAGGGCAGGAGTTTCAGAGCATGTGATTCAAGGCGTGAGTTTCAGGATATGGGATTCATGGCATGAGTTTCAGTGCAGGTGTTTCAGGGCATGAGATTCAGGGCATGAGATTCAGTGCATGAGTTTCAATGCAGGAGTTTCAGGGTATGTGATTTAGGGCATGATTTTCAGGGCATGAGATTCAGGGCTTGAGTTTCAGGGCATGAGGTTCAGGGCATGAGTTTCAGGGCATGAGATTCAGGGCAAGAGTTTCAGTGCAGGAACTTGAGGGGATGTGATTCAGTGCACGAGTTTCAGAGCATGAGATTCAGGACATGAGATTCAGGGCATGATCTTCAAGGCAGGAGATTCAGGGCAGGTGTTTCAGTGCAGGAGTTTCAGGGCATGAGATTCAGGGCATGAGTTTCAGGGCATGAGATTCAAGGCAGGTATTTCAGGGCATGTAATTCAGGGCATGAGTTTCTGTCAGATGATTCAGGGCAGGAATTTTGGGGCATGTGATTCAGGGCATGAGTTTCAGTGCATGAGTCTCAGGGCAGTAGTTTCAGGGTATGTGATTTATGGCATGAGTTTCAGGGCATGAGATTCAGGGCTTGAGTTTCAGGGCATGAGGTTCAGGGCATGAGTTTCAGGGCATGAGTTTCAGGGCAGGAGTTTTAGGGCATGTGATTCAGGGCATGAGATTGAGTGCATGAGTTTCAGGGCAGGAGTTTCAGGGTATGTGATTTAGGGCATGAGTTTCAGGGCATGAGATTCAGGGCTTGAGTTTCAGGGCATGAGGTTCAGGGCATGAGTTTCAGGTCATGAGATTCTGGGCATGAGTTTCAGTGCATGAGTTTCAGGGCATGAGTTTCAGGGCATGAGATTCAGGGCATGAGATTCAGGGCTTCATTTTCAGGGCAGGAGATTCAGGGCAGGTGTTTCAGTGCAGGAGTTTCAGGGCACGAGATTCAGGGCATGAGATTCAGGGCATGAGTTTCAGGGCATGAGTTTCAGGGCATGAGTTTCAGGGCAGGAGTTTCAGGGCATGTGATTCAAGGCGTGAGTTTCAGGATATGAGATTCATGGCATGAGTTTCAGTGCAGGTGTTTCAGGGCATGAGATTCAGGGCATGAGTTTCAGTGCATCAGTTTGAGGGCAGGAGTTTCAAGGCATGAGATTCAGGGCATGAGTTTCAGTGCATGAGTTTGAGGGCAGGAGTTTCAGGGCATGAGATTCGGGGCATGAGTTTCAGGGCATGAGATTCAGGGCAGGTATTTCAGGGCATGTAATTCAGGGCATGAGTTTCTGGGCCGATGATTCAGGGCATGAGTTTTAGGGCATGTGATTCAGGGCATGAGTTTCAGTGCATGAGTTTCAGGGCAGGAGTTTCAGGGTATGTGATGTAGGGCATGAGTTTCAGGGCATGAGATTCAGGGCTTGAGATTCAGGGCATGAGTTTCAGAGCATGAGATTCAGGGCATGAGATTCAGGGCATGATTTTCAGGGCAGGAGATTCAGGGCAGGTGTTTCAGTGCAGGAGTTTCAGGGCATGAGATTCAGGGCATGAGATTCAGGGCATGAGTTTCAGGACAGGAGATTCAGGGCATGAGTTTCAGGGCATGAGTTTCAGGGCATGAGATTCAGGGCATGAGATTCAGGGCTTCATTTTCAGGGCAGGAGATTCAGGGCAGGTGTTTCAGTGCAGGAGTTTCATGGCACGAGATTCAGGGCATGAGATTCCGGGCATGAGTTTCAGGGCATGTAATTCAGGGCATGAGTTTCTGGGCAGATGATTCAGGGCATGAGTTTTAGGGCATATGATTCAGGGCATGAGTTTCAGTGCATGAGTTTCAGGGCAGGAGTTTCAGGGTATGTGATTTAGGGCATGAGTTTCAGGGCATGAGATTCAGGGCTTGAGTTTCAGGGCATGAGGTTCAGGGCATGAGTTTCAGGGCATGAGATTCAGGGCTTGAGTTTCAGTGCAGGAACTTGAGGGCATGAGATTCAGTGTACGAGTTTCAGAGCATGAGATTCAGGGCATGAGATTCAGGTCATGATTTTAAAGGCAGGAGATTCAGGGCAGGTGTTTCAGTGCAGGAGTTTCAGGACATGAGATTCAGGGCATGAGTTTCAGTGCAGTAACTTGAGGTCATGAGATTCAGTGCACGAGTTTCAGAGCGTGAGATTCAGGGCATGAGATTCAGGGCATGAGTTTCAGGGCAGGAGATTCAGGGCAGGTGTTTCAGTGCAGGAGTTTCAGGGCATGAGATTCAGGACATGAGATTCAGGGCATGAGTTTTAGGACAGGAGATTCAGGGCATGAGTTTCAGGGCATGAGTTTCAGGGCATGAGTTTCAGGGCAGGAGTTTCAGGGCATGAGTTTCAGGGCAGGAGTTTCAGGGCATGTAATTCAGGGCGTGAGTTTCAGGATATGAGATTCATGGCATGAGTTTCAGTGCAGGAGTTTCAGGGCATGAGATTCAGGGCAGGTATTTCAGGGCATGTAATTCAGGGCATGAGTTTCTGGGCAGATGATTCAGGGCATGAGTTTTAGGGCATGTGATTCAGGGCATGAGTTTCAGTGCATGAGTTTCAGGGCAGGAGTTTCAGGGTATGTGATTTAGGGCATGAGTTTCAGGGCATGAGATTCAGGGCTTGAGTTTCAGGGCATGAGGTTCAGGGCATGAGTTTCAGGGCATGAGATTCAGGGCATGAGTTTCAGTGCAGGAACTTGAGGGCATGAGATTCAGTGCACGAGTTTCAGAGCATGAGATTCAGGGCATGAGATTCAGGGCATGATTTTCAAGGCGGGAGATTCAGGGCTGTTGTGTCAGTGCAGGAGTTTCAGGGCATGAGATTCAGGGCATGAGTTTCAGGGCATGAGATTCAGGGCAGGTATTTCAGGGCATGTAATTCAGGGCATGAGTTTCTTGGCAGATGATTCAGGGCAGGAATTTTAGGGTATGTGATTCAGGGCATGTAATTCAGGGCATGAGTTTCTGGGCAGATGATTCAGGGCAGGAATTTTAGGGCATGTGATTCAGGGCATGAGTTTCAGTGCATGACTTTCAGGGCAGTAGTTTCAGGGTATGTGATTTAGGGTATGAGTTTCAGGGCATGAGATTCAGGGCTTGAGTTTCAGGGCATGAGATTCAGTGCAGGAGTTTTAGGGCATGTGATTCAGAGCACGAGTTTGAGTGCATGAGTTTCAGGGCAGGAGTTTCAGGGTATGTGATTTAGGGCATGAGTTTCAGAGCATGAGATTCAGGGCATGAGATTCAGGGTATCATTTTCAGGGCAGGAGATTCAGGGCATGAGTTTCAGTGCATGAGTTTGTGGCCAGGAGTTTCAGGGCATGAGATTCAGGGCATGAGTTTCAGGGCATGAGATTCAGGGCAGGTTTTTCAGGGCATGTAATTCAGGGCATGAGTTTCTGGTCAGAAGATTCAGGGCAGGAGTTTTAGGGAATGAGATTCAGGGCTTGAATTTCAGTGCATGAGTTTCAGGGCATGAGATTCAGAGCATGAGTTTCAGTGCAGGAACTTGAGGGCATGAGATTCAGTGCACGAGTTTTAGAGCATGAGATTCAGGGCTTCATTTTCAGGGCAGGAGATTCAGGGCAGGTGTTTCAGTGCAGGAGTTTCAGGGCACGAGATTCAGGGCATGAGATTCAGGGCATGAGATTCAGGGCATGAGTTTTAGGACAGGAGATTCAGAGCATGAGTTTCAGGGCATGAGTTTCAGGGCATGAGTTTCAGGGCAGGAGTTTCAGGGCATGTAATTCAGGGCGTGAGTTTCAGGATATGAGATTCATGGCATGAGTTTGAGTGCAGGAGATTCAGGGCATGAGATTCAGGGCATGAGTTTCAGGGCATGAGATTCAGGGCAGGTATTTCAGGGCATGTAATTCAGGGCATGAGTTTCTGGGCAGATGATTCAGGGCAGGAGTTTTAGGGCATGAGATTCAGGGCATGAGATTCAGGGCATGAGTTTCAGGGCATGAGATTCAGGGCAGGTATTTCAGGGCATGTAATTCAGGGCATGATTTTCTGGGCAGATGATTCAGGGCAGGAATTTTAGGGCATGTGATTCAGGGCATGAGTTTCAGTGCATGAGTTTCAGGGCAGTAGTTTCAGGGTATGTGATTTAGGGCATGAGTTTCAGGGCATGAGATTCAGGGCTTGAGTTTCAGGGCATGAGGTTCAGGGCATGAGTTTCAGGGCATGAGTTTCAGGGCAGGAGTTTTAGGGCATGTGATTCAGGGCATGAGTTTGAGTGCATGAGTTTCAGGGCAGGAGTTTCAGGGTATGTGATTTAGGGCATGAGATTCCGGGCATGAGATTCAGGGCTTGAGTTTCAGGGCATGAGGTTCAGGGCATGAGTTTCAGGTCATGAGATTCAGGGCATGAGTTTCAGTGCAGGAACTTGAGGGCATGAGATTCAGGGCATGAGTTTCAGAGCATGAGATTCAGGGCTTGAGATTCAGGGCATGATTTTCAGGGCAGGAGATTCAGGGCAGGTGTTTCAGTGCAGGAGTTTCAGGGCATGAGATTCAGGACATGAGATTCAGGGCATGAGTTTCAGGACAGGAAATTCAGGGCATGAGTTTCAGGGCATGAGTTTCAGGGCAGGAGTTTCAGGGCATGTGATTCAGGGCGTGAGTTTCAGGATATGAGATTCATGGCATGAGTTTCAGTGCAGGAGTTTCAGGGCATGAGATTCAGGGCTTGAGTTTCAGGGCATGAGGTTCAGGGCATGAGTTTCAGGTCATGAGATTCAGGGCATGAGTTTCAGTGCAGGAACTTGAGGGGATGAGATTCAGGGCATGAGTTTCAGAGCATGAGATTCAGGGCATGTGATTCAGGGCATGATTTTCAGGGCAGGAGATTCAGGGCAGGTGTTTCAGTGCAGGAGTTTCAGGGCATGAGATTCAGGGCATGAGATTCAGTACATGAATTTCAGGGCATGAGTTTCAGGGCAGGAGTTTCAGGGCATGTGATTCAGGGCGTGAGTTTCAGGATATGAGATTCATGGCATGAGTTTCAGTGCAGGAGTTTCAGGGCATGAGATTCAGGGCATGAGTTTCAGAGCATGAGATTCAGGGCATGAGATTCAGGGCATGATTTTCAGGGCAGGAGATTCAGGGCAGGTGTTTCAGTGCAGGAGTTTCAGGGCATGAGATTCAGGGCATGAGATTCAGGGCATGAGTTTCAGGACAGGAGATTCAGGGCATGAGTTTCAGGGCATGAGTTTCAGGGCATGAGATTCAGGGCATGAGATTCAGGGCTTCATTTTCAGGGCAGGAGATTCAGGGCAGGTGTTTCAGTGCAGGAGTTTCAGGGCACGAGATTCAGGGCATGAGATTCAGGGCATGAGTTTCAGGGCATGAGTTTCAGGGCATGAGTTTCAGGGCAGGAGTTTCAGGGCATGTGATTCAAGGCGTGAGTTTCAGGATATGAGATTCATGGCATGAGTTTCAGTTCAGGTGTTTCAGGGCATGAGATTCAGGGCATGAGTTTCAGTGCATGAGTTTGAGGGCAGGAGTTTCAAGGCATGAGATTCAGGGCATGAGTTTCAGTGCATGAGTTTGAGGGCAGGAGTTTCAGGGCATGAGATTCAGGGCATGAGTTTCAGGGCATGAGATTCAGGGCAGGTATTTCAGGGAATGTAATTCAGGGCATGAGTTTCTGGGACGATGATTCAGGGCATGAGTTTTAGGGCATGTGATTCAGGGCATGAGTTTCAGTGCATGAGTTTCAGGGCAGGAGTTTCAGGGTATGTGATGTAGGGCATGAGTTTCAGGGCATGAGATTCAGGGCTTGAGATTCAGGGCATGAGTTTCAGAGCATGAGATTCAGGGCATGAGATTCAGGGCATGATTTTCAGGGCAGGAGATTCAGGGCAGGTGTTTCAGTGCAGGAGTTTCAGGGCATGAGATTCAGGGCATGAGATTCAGGGCATGAGTTTCAGGACAGGAGATTCAGGGCATGAGTTTCAGGGCATGAGTTTCAGAGCATGAGATTCAGGGCATGAGATTCAGGGCTTCATTTTCAGGGCAGGAGATTCAGGGCAGGTGTTTCAGTGCAGGAGTTTCATGGCACGAGATTCAGGGCATGAGATTCCGGGCATGAGTTTCAGGGCATGAGTTTCAGGGCATGAGTTTCAGGGCAGGAGTTTCAGGGCATGTGATTCAAGGCGTGAGTTTCAGGATATGAGATTCATGGCATGAGTTTCAGTGCAGGTGTTTCAGGGCATGAGTTTCAGTGCATGAGTTTGAGGGCAGGAGTTTCAAGGCATGAGATTCAGGGCATGACTTTCAGTGCATGAGTTTGAGGGCAGGATTTTCAGGGCATGAGATTCAGGGCATGAGTTTCAGGGCATGAGATTCAGGGCAGGTATTTCAGGGCATGTAATTCAGGGCATGAGTTTCTGGGCAGATGATTCAGGGCATGAGTTTTAGGGCATGTGAGTCAGGGCATGAGATTCAGGTCATGATTTTAAAGGCAGGAGATTCAGGGCAGGTGTTTCAGTGCAGGAGTTTCAGGACATGAGATTCAGGGCATGAGTTTCAGTGCAGTAACTTGAGGTCATGAGATTCAGTGCACGAGTTTCAGAGCGTGAGATTCAGGGCATGAGATTCAGGGCATGAGTTTCAGGGCAGGAGATTCAGGGCAGGTGTTTCAGTGCAGGAGTTTCAGGGCATGAGATTCAGGACATGAGATTCAGGGCATGAGTTTTAGGACAGGAGATTCAGGGCATGAGTTTCAGGGCATGAGTTTCAGGGCATGAGTTTCAGGGCAGGAGTTTCAGGTCATGAGTTTCAGGGCAGGAGTTTCAGGGCATGAGATTCAGGGCAGGTATTTCAGGGCATGTAATTCAGGGCATGAGTTTCAGGGCAGATGATTCAGGGCATGAGTTTTAGGGCATGTGATTCAGGGCATGAGTTTCAGTGCATGAGTTTCAGGGCAGGAGTTTCAGGGTATGTGATTTAGGGCATGAGTTTCAGGGCATGAGATTCAGGGCTTGAGTTTCAGGGCATGAGGTTCAGGGCATGAGTTTCAGAGCATGAGATTCAGGGCATGAGATTCAGGGCATGATTTTCAAGGCAGGAGATTCAGGGCTGGTGTTTCAGTGCAGGAGTTTCAGGGCATGAGATTCAGGGCATGAGATTCAGGGCATGAGTTTCAGGGCATGAGATTCAGGGCAGGTATTTCAGGGCATGTAATTCAGGGCATGAGTTTCTTGGCAGATGATTCAGGGCAGGAATTTTAGGGTATGTGATTCAGGGCATGTAATTCAGGGCATGAGTTTCTGGGCAGATGATTCAGGGCAGGAATTTTAGGGCATGTGATTCAGGGCATGAGTTTCAGTGCATGACTTTCAGGGCAGTAGTTTCAGGGTATGTGATTTAGGGTATGAGTTTCAGGGCATGAGATTCAGGGCTTGAGTTTCAGGGCATGAGATTCAGTGCAGGAGTTTTAGGGCATGTGATTCAGAGCACGAGTTTGAGTGCATGAGTTTCAGGGCAGGAGTTTCAGGGTATGTGATTTAGGGCATGAGTTTCAGAGCATGAGATTCAGGGCATGAGATTCAGGGTATGATTTTCAGGGCAGGAGATTCAGGGCATGAGTTTCAGTGCATGAGTTTGTGGCCAGGAGTTTCAGGGCATGAGATTCAGGGCATGAGTTTCAGGGCATGAGATTCAGGGCAGGTTTTTCAGGGCATGTAATTCAGGGCATGAGTTTCTGGTCAGAAGATTCAGGGCAGGAGTTTTAGGGCATGAGATTCAGGGCTTGAATTTCAGTGCATGAGTTTCAGGGCATGAGATTCAGAGCATGAGTTTCAGGGCAGGAGATTCAGGGCAGGTGTTTCAGTGCAGGAGTTTCAGGGCACGAGATTCAGGGCATGAGATTCAGGGCATGAGTTTCAGGGCATTTCTTTCAGGGCATGAGTTTCAGGGCAGGAGTTTCAGGGCATGTGATTCAAGGCGTGAGTTTCAGGATATGGGATTCATGGCATGAGTTTCAGTGCAGGTGTTTCAGGGCATGAGATTCAGGGCATGAGTTTCAGTGCATGAGTTTCAATGCAGGAGTTTCAGGGTATGTGATTTAGGGCATGATTTTCAGGGCATGAGATTCAGGGCTTGAGTTTCAGGGCATGAGGTTCAGGGCATGAGTTTCAGGGCATGAGATTCAGGGCATGAGTTTCAGTGCAGGAACTTGAGGGGATGTGATTCAGTGCACGAGTTTCAGAGCATGAGATTCAGGACATGAGATTCAGGGCATGATCTTCAAGGCAGGAGATTCAGGGCAGGTGTTTCAGTGCAGGAGTTTCAGGGCATGAGATTCAGGGCATGAGATTCAGGGCATGAGTTTCAGGGCATGAGATTCAAGGCAGGAATTTCAGGGCATGTAATTCAGGGCATGAGTTTCTGTCAGATGATTCAGGGCAGGTATTTTGGGGCATGTGATTCAGGGCATGAGTTTCAGTGCATGAGTCTCAGGGCAGTAGTTTCAGGGTATGTGATTTATGGCATGAGTTTCAGGGCATGAGATTCAGGGCTTGAGTTTCAGGGCATGAGGTTCAGGGCATGAGTTTCAGGGCATGAGTTTCAGGGCAGGAGTTTTAGGGCATGTGATTCAGGGCATGAGATTGAGTGCTTGAGTTTCAGGGCAGGAGTTTCAGGGTATGTGATTTAGGGCATGAGTTTCAGGGCATGAGATTCAGGGCTTGAGCTTCAGGGCATGAGGTTCAGGGCATGAGTTTCAGGTCATGAGATTCAGGGCATGAGTTTCAGTGCAGGAACTTGAGGGCATGAGATTCAGGGCATGAGTTTCGGAGCATGAGATTCAGGGCATGAGATTCAGGGCATGATTTTCTGGGCAGGAGATTCAGGGCAGGTGTTTCGGTGCAGGAGTTTCAGGGCATGAGATTCAGGGCAAGAGATTCAGGGCATGAGTTTCAGGACAGGAGATTCAGGGCATGAGTTTCAGGGCATGAGTTTCAGGGCATGTGTTTCAGGGCAGGAGTGTCAGGGCATGTGATTCAGGGCGTGAGTTTCAGGATCTGAGATTCATGGCATGAGTTTCAGTGCAGGAGTTTCAGGGCATGAGATTCAGGTCATGAGTTTCAGGGTAGGTGATTCAGGGCAGGAGTTTCAGGACATGAGATTCAGGGCATGAGTTTCAGTGCAGGAACTTGAGGTCATGAGATTCAGTGCACGAGTTTCAGAGCGTGAGATTCATGGCATGAGATTCAGGGCATGAGTTTCAGGGCAGCAGATTCATGGCTGGTGTTTCAGTGCAGGAGATTCAGGGCATGAGTTTCAGGGCAGGAGTTTCAGGGCATGTAATTCAGGGCGTGAGTTTCAGGATATGAGATTCATGGCATGAGTTTCAGTGCAGGAGTTTCAGGGCATGAGATTCAGGGCATGAGTTTCAGGGCATGAGATTCAGGGCAGGTATTTCAGGGCATGTAATTCAGGGCATTAGTTTCTGCGCAGATGATTCAGGGCAGGAGTTTTAGGGCATGTGATTCAGGGCATGAGATTCAGGGCATGAGTTTCAGAGCATGAGATTCAGGGCATGAGATTCAGGGCATGATTTTCTGGGCAGGAGATTCAGGGCAGGTGTTTCGGTGCAGGAGTTTCAGGGCATGAGATTCAGGGCAAGAGATTCAGGGCATGAGTTTCAGGACAGGAGATGCAGGGCATGAGTTTCAGGGCATGAGTTTCAGGGCATGTGTTTCAGGGCAGGAGTTTCAGGGCATGTGATTCAGGGCGTGAGTTTCAGGATCTGAGATTCATGGCATGAGTTTCAGTGCAGGAGTTTCAGGGCATGAGATTCAGGTCATGAGTTTCAGGGTAGGTGATTCCGGGCAGGAGTTTCAGGACATGAGATTCAGGGCATGAGTTTCAGTGCAGGAACTTGAGGTCATGAGATTCAGTGCACGAGTTTCAGAGCGTGAGACACATGGCATGAGATTCAGGGCATGAGTTTCAGGGCAGGAGATTCAGGGCTGGTGTTTCAGTGCAGCAGTTTCAGGGCATGAGTTTCAGGGCAGGAGTTTCAGGGCATGTAATTCAGGGCGTGAGTTTCAGGATATGAGATCCATGGCATGAGTTTCAGTGCAGGAGTTTCAGGGCATGAGATTCAGGGCATGAGTTTCAGGGCATGAGATTCAGGGCAGGTATTTCAGGGCATGTAATTCAGGGCATAAGTTTCTGGGCAGATGATTCAGGGCAGGAGTTTTAGGGCATGTGATTCAGGGCATGAGTTTCAGTGCATGAGTTTCAGAGCAGGAGTTTCAGGGCATGAGATTCAGGGCATGAGTTTCTGGGCAGATGATTCAGGGCAGGAGTTTTAGGGCATGTGATTCAGGGCATGAGTTTCAGTGCATGAGTTTCAGGGCAGGAGTTTCAGGGTATGTGATTTAGGGCAAGAGATTCAGGGCATGAGTTTCAGGGCATGAGATTCAGGGCTTGAGATTCAGGGCATGAGTTTCAGAGCATGAGATTCAGGGCATGAGATTCAGGGCATGATTTTCAGGGCAGGAGATTCAGGGCAGGTGTTTCAGTGCAGGAGTTTCAGGGCATGAGATTCAGGGCATGAGATTCAGGGCATGAGTTTCAGGACAGGAGATTCAGGGCATGAATTTCAGGGCATGAGTTTCAGGGCATGAGATTCAGGGCATGAGATTCAGGGCTTCATTTTCAGGGCAGGAGTTTCAGGGCAGGTGTTTCAGTGCAGGAGTTTCATGGCACGAGATTCAGGGCATGAGATTCCGGGCATGAGTTTCAGGGCATGAGTTTCAGGGCATGAGTTTCAGGGCAGGAGTTTCAGGGCATGTGATTCAAGGCGTGAGTTTCAGGATATGAGATTCATGGCATGAGTTTCACTGCAGGTGTTTCAGGGCATGAGATTCAGGGCATGAGTTTCAGTGCATGAGTTTGAGGGCAGGAGTTTCAAGGCATGAGATTCAGGGCATGAGTTTCAGTGCATGAGTTTGAGGGCAGGAGTTTCAGGGCATGAGATTCAGGGCATGAGTTTCAGGGCATGAGATTCAGGGCAGGTATTTCAGGGCATGTAATTCAGGGCATGAGTTTCTGGGCAGATGATTCAGGGCATGAGTTTTAGGGCATGTGATTCAGGGCATGAATTTCAGTGCATGAGTTTCAGGGCAGGAGTTTCAGGGTATGTGATTTAGGGCATGAGTTTCAGGGCATGAGATTCAGGGCTTGAGTTTCAGGGCATGAGGTTCAGGGCATGAGTTTCAGGGCATGAGATTCAGGGCTTGAGTTTCAGTGCAGGAACTTGAGGGCATGAGATTCAGTGCACGAGTTTCAGAGCATGAGTTTCAGGGCATGAGATTCAGGGCTGGTATTTCAGGGCATGTAATTGAGGGCATGAGTTTCTGGGCAGATGATTCAGGGCATGAGTTTTAGGGCATGTGATTCAGGGCATGAGTTTCAGTGCATGAGTTTCAGGGCAGGAGTTTCAGGGTATGTGATGTAGGGCATGAGTTTCAGGGCATGAGATTCAGGGCTTGAGATTCAGGGCATGAGTTTCAGAGCATGAGATTCAGGGCATGAGATTCAGGGCATGATTTTCAGGGCAGGAGATTCAGGGCAGGTGTTTCAGTGCAGGAGTTTCAGGGCATGAGATTCAGGGCATGAGATTCAGGGCATGAGTTTCAGGACAGGAGATTCAGGGCATGAGTTTCAGGGCATGAGTTTCAGGGCATGAGATTCAGGGCATGAGATTCAGGGCTTCATTTTCAGGGCAGGAGTTTCAGGGCAGGTGTTTCAGTGCAGGAGTTTCATGGCACGAGATTCAGGGCATGAGATTCCGGGCATGAGTTTCAGGGCAGGAGTTTCAGGGCATGTGATTCAAGGCGTGAGTTTCAGGATATGAGATTCATGGCATGAGTTTCAGTGCAGGTGTTTCAGGGCATGAGATTCAGGGCATGAGTTTCAGTGCATGAGTTTGAGGGCAGGAGTTTCAAGGCATGAGATTCAGGGCTTGAGATTCAGGGCATGAGGTTCAGGGCATGAGTTTCAGGGCATGAGATTCAGGGCTTGAGTTTCAGTGCAGGAACTTGAGGGCATGAGATTCAGTGCACGAGTTTCAGAGCATGAGATTCAGGGCATGAGATTCAGGTCATGATTTTCAAGGCAGGAGATTCAGGGCAGGTGTTTCAGTGCAGGAGTTTCAGGACATGAGATTCAGGGCATGAGTTTCAGTGCAGTAACTTGAGGTCATGAGATTCAGTGCACGAGTTTCAGAGCGTGAGATTCAGGGCATGAGATTCAGGGCATGAGTTTCAGTGCAGGAGTTTCAGGGCATGAGATTCAGACATGAGATTCAGGGCATGAGTTTCAGGACAGGAAATTCAGGGCATGAGTTTCAGGGCATGTGATTCAGGGCGTGAGTTTCAGGATATGAGATTCATGGCATGAGTTTCAGTGCAGGAGTTTCAGGGCATGAGATTCAGGGCATGAGTTTCAGAGCATGAGATTCAGGGCATGAGATTCAGGGCATGATTTTCAGGGCAGGAGATTCAGGGCAGGTGTTTCAGTGCAGGAGTTTCAGGGCATGAGATTCAGGGCATGAGATTCAGGGCATGAGTTTCAGGACAGGAGATTCAGGGCATGAGTTTCAGGGCATGAGTTTCAGGGCATGAGATTCAGGGCATGAGATTCAGGGCTTCATTTTCAGGGCAGGAGATTCAGGGCAGGTGTTTCAGTGCAGGAGTTTCAGGGCACGAGATTCAGGGCATGAGATTCAGGGCATGAGTTTCAGGGCATGAGTTTCAGGGCATGAGTTTCAGGGCAGGAGTTTCAGGGCATGTGATTCAAGGCGTGAGTTTCAGGATATGAGATTCATGGCATGAGTTTCAGTGCAGGTGTTTCAGGGCATGAGATTCAGGGCATGAGTTTCAGTGCATGAGTTTGAGGGCAGGAGTTTCAAGGCATGAGATTCAGGGCATGAGTTTCAGTACATGAGTTTGAGGGCAGGAGTTTCAGAGCATGAGATTAAGGGCATGAGTTTCAGGGCATGAGATTCAGGGCAGGTATTTCAGGGCATGTAATTCAGGGCATGAGTTTCTGGGCAGATGATTCAGGGCATGAGTTTTAGGGCATGTGATTCAGGGCATGAGTTTCAGTGCATGAGTTTCAGGGCAGGAGTTTCAGGGTATGTGATGTAGGGCATGAGTTTCAGGGCATGAGATTCAGGGCTTGAGATTCAGGGCATGAGTTTCAGAGCATGAGATTCTGGGCATGATTTTCAGGGCAGGAGTTTCAGGGTATGTGATTTAGGGCATGAGTTTCAGGGCACGAGATTCAGGGCATGAGATTCAGGGCATGAGTTTCAGGGCATGAGTTTCAGGGCATGAGTTTCAGGGCAGGAGTTTCAGGGCATGTGATTCAAGGCGTGAGTTTCAGGATATGAGATTCATGGCATGAGTTTCAGTGCAGGTGTTTCAGGGCATGAGATTCAGGGCATGAGTTTCAGTGCATGAGTTTGAGGGCAGGAGTTTCAAGGCATGAGATTCAGGGCATGAGTTTCAGTGCATGAGTTTGAGGGCAGGAGTTTCTGGGCATGAGATTCAGTACATGAGTTTCAGGGCATGAGATTCAGGGCAGGTATTTCAGGGCATGTAATTCAGGGCATGAGTTTCTGGGCAGATGATTCAGGGCTTGAGTTTCAGTGCAGGAACTTGAGGGCATGAGATTCAGTGCACGAGTTTCAGGGCATGAGATTCAGGGCTTGAGTTTCAGGGCATGAGGTTCAGGGCATGAGTTTCAGGGCATGAGATTCAGGGCTTGAGTTTCAGTGCAGGAACTTGAGGGCATCAGATTCAGTGCACGAGTTTCAGAGCATGAGATTCAGGGCATGAGATTCAGGTCATGATTTTCAAGGCAGGAGATTCAGGGCAGGTGTTTCAGTGCAGGAGTTTCAGGACATGAGATTCAGGGCATGAGTTTCAGTGCAGTAACTTGAGGTCATGAGATTCAGTGCACGAGTTTCAGAGCGTAAGATTCAGGGCATGAGATTCAGGGCATGAGTTTCAGGGCAGGTGTTTCAGTGCAGGAGTTTCAGGGCATGAGATTCAGGACATGAGATTCAGGGCATGAGTTTTAGGACAGGAGATTCAGGGAATGAGTTTCAGGGCATGAGTTTCAAGGCAGGAGTTTCAGGGTATGTAATTCAGAGCGTGAGTTTCAGGATATGAGATTCATGGCATGAGTTTCAGTGCAGGAGTTTCAGGGCATGAGATTCAGGGCATGAGTTTCAGGGCATGAGATTCAGGGGAGGTATTTCAGGGCATGTAATTCAGGGCATGAGTTTCTGGGCAGATGATTCAGGGCATGAGTTTTAGGGCATGTGATTCAGGGCATGAGTTTCAGTGCATGAGATTCAGGGCAGGAGTTTCAGGGTATGTGATTTAGGGCATGAGTTTCAGGGCATGAGATTCAGGGCTTGAGTTTCAGGGAATGAGGTTCAGGGAATGAGTTTCAGGGCATGAGATTCAGGGCATGAGTTTCAGTGCAGGAACTTGAGGGCATGAGATTCAGTGCACGAGTTTCAGAGCATGAGATTCAGGGCATGAGATTTAGGGCATGATTTTTAAGGCAGGAGATTCAGGGCTGGTGTTTCAGTGCAGGAGTTTCAGGGCATGAGATTCAGGGCATGAGATTCAGGGCATCAGTTTCAGGGCATGAGATTCAGGGCAGGTATTTCAGGGCATGTAATTCAGGGCATGAGTTTCTGGGCAGATGATTCAGGGCAGGAATTTTAGGGCATGTGTTTCAGGGCATGTAATTCAGAGCATGAGTTTCTGGGCAGATGATTCAGGGCAGGAATTTTAGGGCATGTGATTCAGGGCATGAGTTTCAGTGCATGAGTTTCAGGGCAGTAGTTTCAGGGTATGTGATTTAGGGTATGAGTTTCAGGGCATGAGATTCAGGGCTTGAGTTTCAGGGCATGAGATTCAGGGCAGGAGTTTTAGGGCATGTGATTCAGGGCACGAGTTTGAGTGCATGAGTTTCAGGGCAGGAGTTTCAGGGTATGTGATTTAGGGCATGAGTTTCAGAGCATGAGATTCAGGGCATGAGATTCAGTGTATGATTTTCAGGGCAGGAGATTCAGGGCAGGTGTTTCAGTGCATGAGTTTCAGGGCATGAGTTTCAGGGCAGGAGTTTCAGGGCATGTAATTCAGGGCGTGAGTTTCAGGATATGAGATTCATGGCATGAGTTTGAGTGCAGGAGTTTCAGGGCATGAGATTCAGGGCATGAGTTTCAGGGCATGAGATTCAGGGCAGGTATTTCAGGGCATGTAATTCAGGGCATGAGTTTCTGGGCAGATGATTCAGGGCAGGAGTTTTAGGGCATGAGATTCAGTGCATGAGATTCAGGGCATGAGTTTCAGGGCATGAGATTCAGGGCAGGTATTTCAGGGCATGTAATTCAGGGCATGATTTTCTGGGCAGATGATTCAGGGCAGGAATTTTAGGGTATGTGATTCAGGGCATGAGTTTCAGTGCATGAGTTTCAGGGCAGTAGTTTCAGGGTATGTGATTTAGGGCAGGAGTTTCAGGGCATGAGATTCAGGGCTTGAGTTTCAGGGCATGAGGTTCAGGGCATGAGTTTCAGGGCATGAGTTTCAGGGCAGGAGTTTTAGGGCATGTGATTCAGGGCATGAGTTTGAGTGCATGAGTTTCAGGGCAGGAGTTTCAGGGTATGTGATTTAGGGCATGAGATTCCGGGCATGAGATTCAGGGCTTGAGTTTCAGGGCATGAGGTTCAGGGCATGAGTTTCAGGTCATGAGATTCAGGGCATGAGTTTCAGTGCAGGAACTTGAGGGCATGAGATTCAGGGCATGAGTTTCAGAGCATGAGATTCAGGGCTTGAGATTCAGGGCATGATTTTCAGGGCAGGAGATTCAGGGCAGGTGTTTCAGTGCAGGAGTTTCAGGGCATGGGATTCAGGGCATGAGATTCAGGGCATGAGTTTCAGGACAGGAAATTCAGGGCATGAGTTTCAGGGCATGAGTTTCAGGGCAGGAGTTTCAGGGCGTGTGATTCAGGGCGTGAGTTTCAGGATATGAGATTCATGGCATGAGTTTCAGTGCAGGAGTTTCAGGGCATGAGATTCAGGGCTTGAGTTTCAGGGCATGAGGTTCAGGGCATGAGTTTCAGGTCATGAGATTCAGGGCATGAGTTTCTGTGCAGGAACTTGAGGGGATGAGATTCAGGGCATGAGTTTCAGAGCATGAGATTCAGGGCATGAGATTCAGGGCATGATTTTCAGGGCAGGAGATTCAGGGCAGGTGTTTCAGTGCAGGAGTTTCAGGGCATGAGATTCAGGGCATGAGATTCAGGGCATGAGTTTCAGGACAGGAAATTCAGGGCATGAGTTTCAGGGCATGAGTTTCAGGGCAGGAGTTTCAGGGCATGTGATTCAGGGCGTGAGTTTCAGGATATGAGATTCATGGCATGAGTTTCAGTGCAGGAGTTTCAGGGCATGAGATTCAGGGCATGAGTTTCAGAGCATGAGATTCAGGGCATGAGATTCAGGGCATGATTTTCAGAGCAGGAGATTCAGGGCAGGTGTTTCAGTGCAGGAGTTTCAGGGCATGAGATTCAGGGCATGAGATTCAGGGCATGAGTTTCAGGACAGGAGATTCAGGGCATGAGTTTCAGGGCATGAGTTTCAGGGCATGAGATTCAGGGCATGAGATTCAGGGCTTCATTTTCAGGGCAGGAGATTCAGGGCAGGTGTTTCAGTGCAGGAGTTTCAGGGCACGAGATTCAGGGCATGAGATTCAGGGCATGTGTTTCAGGGCATGAGTTTCAGGGCATGAGTTTCAGGGCAGGAGTTTAAGGGCATGTGATTCAAGGCGTGAGTTTCAGGATATGAGATTCATGGCATGAGTTTCAGTGCAGGTGTTTCAGGGCATGAGATTCAGGGCATGAGTTTCAGTGCATGAGTTTGAGGGCAGGAGTTTCAAGGCATGAGATTCAGGGCATGAGTTTCAGTGCATGAGTTTGAGGGCAGGAGTTTCAGGGCATGAGATTCAGGGCATGAGTTTCAGGGCATGAGATTCAGGGCAGGTATTTCAGGGCATGTAATTGAGGGCATGAGTTTCTGGGCAGATGATTCAGGGCATGAGTTTTAGGGCATGTGATTCAGGGCATGAGTTTCAGTGCATGAGTTTCAGGGCAGGAGTTTCAGGGTATGTGATGTAGGGCATGAGTTTCAGGGCATGAGATTCAGGGCTTGAGATTCAGGGCATGAGTTTCAGAGCATGAGATTCAGGGCATGAGATTCAGGGCATGATTTTCAGGGCAGGAGATTCAGTGCATGAGTTTGAGGGCAGGAGTTTCTGGGCATGAGATTCAGTGCATGAGTTTCAGGGCATGAGATTCAGGGCAGGTATTTCAGGGCATGTAATTCAGGGCATGAGTTTCTGGGCAGATGATTCAGGGCTTGAGTTTCAGTGCAGGAACTTGAGGGCATGCGATTCAGTGCACGAGTTTCAGTGTATGAGATTCAGGGCTTGAGTTTCAGGGCATGAGGTTCAGGGCATGAGTTTCAGGGCATGAGATTCAGGGCATGAGATTCAGGGCATGAGTTTCAGGGCATGAGATTCAGGGCAGGTATTTCAGGGCATGTAATTCAGGGCATGAGTTTCTGGGCAGATGATTCAGGGCAGGAATTTTAGGGCATGTGTTTCAGGGCATGTAATTCAGAGCATGAGTTTCTGGGCAGATGATTCAGGGCAGGAATTTTAGGGCATGTGATTCAGGGCATGAGTTTCAGTGCATGAGTTTCAGGGCAGTAGTTTCAGGGTATGTGATTTAGGGTATGAGTTTCAGGGCATGAGATTCAGGGCAGGAGTTTTAGGGCATGTGATTCAGGGCACGAGTTTGAGTGCATGAGTTTCAGGGCAGGAGTTTCAGGGTATGTGATTTAGGGCATGAGTTTCAGAGCATGAGATTCAGGGCATGAGATTCAGTGTATGATTTTCAGGGCAGGAGATTCAGGGCAGGTGTTTCAGTGCAGGAGTTTCAGGGCATGAGATTCAGAGCATGAGATTCAGGGCATGAGTTTTAGGACAGGAGATTGAGGGCATGAGTTTCAGGGCATGAGTTTCAGGGCATGAGTTTCAGGGCAGGAGTTTCAGGGCATGTAATTCAGGGCGTGAGTTTCAGGATATGAGATTCATGGCATGAGTTTGAGTGCAGGAGTTTCAGGGCATGAGATTCAGGGCATGAGTTTCAGGGCATGAGATTCAGGGCAGGTATTTCAGGGCATGTAATTCAGGGCATGAGTTTCTGGGCAGATGATTCAGGGCAGGAGTTTTAGGGCATGAGATTCAGGGCATGAGATTCAGGGCATGAGTTTCAGGGCATGAGATTCAGGGCAGGTATTTCAGGGCATGTAATTCAGGGCATGATTTTCTGGGCAGATGATTCAGGGCAGGAATTTTAGGGCATGTGATTCAGGGCATGAGTTTCAGTGCATGAGTTTCAGGGCAGTAGTTTCAGGGTATGTGATTTAGGGCATGAGTTTCAGGGCATGAGATTCAGGGCTTGAGTTTCAGGGCATGAGGTTCAGGGCATGAGTTTCAGGGCAGGAGTTTTAGGGCATGTGATTCAGGGCATGAGTTTGAGTGCATGAGTTTCAGGGCAGGAGTTTCAGGGTCTGTGACTTAGAGCATGAGATTCCGGGCATGAGATTCAGGGCTTGAGTTTCAGGGCATGAGGTTCAGGGCATGAGTTTCAGGTCATGAGATTCAGGGCATGAGTTTCAGTGCAGGAACTTGAGGGCATGAGATTCAGGGCATGAGTTTCAGAGCATGAGATTCAGGGCTTGAGATTCAGGGCATGATTTTCAGGGCAGGAGATTCAGGGCAGGTGTTTCAGTGCAGGAGTTTCAGGGCATGAGATTCAGGGCATGAGATTCAGGGCATGAGTTTCAGGACAGGAAATTCAGGGCATGAGTTTCAGGGCATGAGTTTCAGGGCAGGAGTTTCAGGGCATGTGATTCAGGGCGTGAGTTTCAGGATATGAGATTCATGGCATGAGTTTCAGTGCAGGAGTTTCAGGGCATGAGATTCAGGGCTTGAGTTTCAGGGCATGAGGTTCAGGGCATGAGTTTCAGGTCATGAGATTCAGGGCATGAGTTTCAGTGCAGGAACTTGAGGGGATGAGATTCAGGGCATGAGTTTCAGAGCATGAGATTCAGGGCATGAGATTCAGGGCATGATTTTCAGGGCAGGAGATTCAGGGCAGGTGTTTCAGTGCAGGAGTTTCAGGGCATGAGATTCAGGGCATGAGATTCAGGGCATGAGTTTCAGGACAGGAAATTCAAGGCATGAGTTTCAGGGCATGAGTTTCAGGGCAGGAGTTTCAGGGCATGTGATTCAGGGCGTGAGTTTCAGGATATGAGATTCATGGCATGAGTTTCAGTGCAGGAGTTTCAGGGCATGAGATTCAGGGCATGAGTTTCAGAGCATGAGATTCAGGGCATGAGATTCAGGGCATGATTTTCAGGGCAGGAGATTCAGGGCAGGTGTTTCAGTGCAGGAGTTTCAGGGCATGAGATTCAGGGCATGAGATTCAGGGCATGAGTTTCAGGACAGGAGATTCAGGGCATGAGTTTCAGGGCATGAGTTTCAGGGCATGAGATTCAGGGCATGAGATTCAGGGCTTCATTTTCAGGGCAGGAGATTCAGGGCAGGTGTTTCAGTGCAGGAGTTTCAGGGCACGAGATTCAGGGCATGAGATTCAGGGCATGAGTTTCAGGGCATGAGTTTCAGGGCATGAGTTTCAGGGCAGGAGTTTAAGGGCATGTGATTCAAGGCGTGAGTTTCAGGATATGAGATTCATGGCATGAGTTTCAGTGCAGGTGTTTCAGGGCATGAGATTCAGGGCATGAGTTTCAGTGCATGAGTTTGAGGGCAGGAGTTTCAAGGCATGAGATTCAGGGCATGAGTTTCAGTGCATGAGTTTGAGGGCAGGAGTTTCAGGGCATGAGATTCAGGGCATGAGTTTCAGGGCATGAGATTCAGGGCAGGTATTTCAGGGCATGTAATTGAGGGCATGAGTTTCTGGGCAGATGATTCAGGGCATGAGTTTTATGGCATGTGATTCAGGGCATGAGTTTCAGTGCATGAGTTTCAGGGCAGGAGTTTCAGGGTATGTGATGTAGGGCATGAGTTTCAGGGCATGAGATTCAGGGCTTGAGATTCAGGGCATGAGTTTCAGAGCATGAGATTCAGGGCATGAGATTCAGGGCATGATTTTCAGGGCAGGAGATTCAGTGCATGAGTTTGAGGGCAGGAGTTTCTGGGCATGAGATTCAGTGCATGAGTTTCAGGGCATGAGATTCAGGGCAGGTATTTCAGGGCATGTAATTCAGGGCATGAGTTTCTGGGCAGATGATTCAGGGCTTGAGTTTCAGTGCAGGAACTTGAGGGCATGAGATTCAGTGCACGAGTTTCAGGGCATGAGATTCAGGGCTTGAGTTTCAGGGCATGAGGTTCAGGGCATGAGTTTCAGGGCATGAGATTCAGGGCATGAGATTCAGGGCATGAGTTTCAGGGCATGAGATTCAGGGCAGGTATTTCAGGGCATGTAATTCAGGGCATGAGTTTCTGGGCAGATGATTCAGGGCAGGAATTTTAGGGCATGTGTTTCAGGGCATGTAATTCAGAGCATGAGTTTCTGGGCAGATGATTCAGGGCAGGAATTTTAGGGCATGTGATTCAGGGCATGAGTTTCAGTGCATGAGTTTCAGGGCAGTAGTTTCAGGGTATGTGATTTAGGGTATGAGTTTCAGGGCATGAGATTCAGGGCTTGAGTTTCAGGGCATGAGATTCAGGGCAGGAGTTTTAGGGCATGTGATTCAGGGCACGAGTTTGAGTGCATGAGTTTCAGGGCAGGAGTTTCAGGGTATGTGATTTAGGGCATGAGTTTCAGAGCATGAGATTCAGGGCATGAGATTCAGTGTATGATTTTCAGGGCAGGAGATTCAGGGCAGGTGTTTCAGTGCAGGAGTTTCAGGGCATGAGATTCAGAGCATGAGATTCAGGGCATGAGTTTTAGGACAGGAGATTCAGGGCATGAGTTTCAGGGCATGAGTTTCAGGGCAGGAGTTTCAGGGCATGTAATTCAGGGCGTGAGTTTCAGGATATGAGATTCATGGCATGAGTTTGAGTGCAGGAGTTTCAGGGCATGAGATTCAGGGCATGAGTTTCAGGGCATGAGATTCAGGGCAGGTATTTCAGGGCATGTAATTCAGGGCATGAGTTTCTGGGCAGATGATTCAGGGCTTGAGTTTCAGGGCATGAGGTTCAGGGCATGAGTTTCAGGGCATGAGTTTCACGGCAGGAGTTTTAGGGCATGTGATTCAGGGCATGAGATTGAGTGCATGAGTTTCAGGGCAGGAGTTTCAGGGTATGTGATTTAGGGCATGAGTTTCAGGGCATGAGATTCAGGGCTTGAGTTTCAGGGCATGAGGTTCAGGGCATGAGTTTCAGGTCATGAGATTCAGGGCATGAGTTTCAGTGCAGGAACTTGAGGGCATGAGATTCAGGGCATGAGTTTCAGAGCATGAGATTCAGGGCATGAGATTCAGGGCATGATTTTCTGGGCAGGAGATTCAGGGCAGGTGTTTCGGTGCAGGAGTTTCAGGGCATGAGATTCAGGGCAAGAGATTCAGGGCATGAGTATCAGGACAGGAGATTCAGGGCATGAGTTTCAGGGCATGAGTTTCAGGGCATGTGTTTCAGGGCAGGAGTGTCAGGGCATGTGATTCAGGGCGTGAGTTTCAGGATCTGAGATTCATGGCATGAGTTTCAGTGCAGGAGTTTCAGGGCATGAGATTCAGGGCATGAGTTTCAGGGTAGGTGATTCAGGGCAGGAGTTTCAGGACATGAGATTCAGGGCATGAGTTTCACTGCAGGAACTTGAGGTCATGAGATTCAGTGCACGAGTTTCAGAGCGTGAGATTCAGGGCATGAGATTCAGGGCATGAGTTTCAGGGCCGGAGATTCAGGGCAGGGGTTTCAGTGCAGGAGTTTCAGGGCATGAGATTCAGGGCATGAGATTTAGGACATGAGATTCAGGGCAGGTATTTCAGGGCATGTAATTCAGGGCATGAGTTTCTGGGCAGATGATTCAGGGCTTGAGTTTCAGGGCATGAGGTTCAGGGCATGAGTTTCAGGGCATGAGTTTCACGGCAGGAGTTTTAGGGCATGTGATTCAGGGCATGAGATTGAGTGCATGAGTTTCAGGGCAGGAGTTTCAGGGTATGTGATTTAGGGCATGAGTTTCAGGGCATGAGATTCAGGGCTTGAGTTTCAGGGCATGAGGTTCAGGGCATGAGTTTCAGGTCATGAGATTCAGGGCATGAGTTTCAGTGCAGGAACTTGAGGGCATGAGATTCAGGGCATGAGTTTCAGAGCATGAGATTCAGGGCATGAGATTCAGGGCATGATTTTCTGGGCAGGAGATTCAGGGCAGGTGTTTCGGTGCAGGAGTTTCAGGGCATGAGATTCAGGGCAAGAGATTCAGGGCATGAGTATCAGGACAGGAGATTCAGGGCATGAGTTTCAGGGCATGAGTTTCAGGGCATGTGTTTCAGGGCAGGAGTGTCAGGGCATGTGATTCAGGGCGTGAGTTTCAGGATCTGAGATTCATGGCATGAGTTTCAGTGCAGGAGTTTCAGGGCATGAGATTCAGGGCATGAGTTTCAGGGTAGGTGATTCAGGGCAGGAGTTTCAGGACATGAGATTCAGGGCATGAGTTTCACTGCAGGAACTTGAGGTCATGAGATTCAGTGCACGAGTTTCAGAGCGTGAGATTCAGGGCATGAGATTCAGGGCATGAGTTTCAGGGCCGGAGATTCAGGGCAGGGGTTTCAGTGCAGGAGTTTCAGGGCATGAGATTCAGGGCATGAGATTTAGGACATGAGTTTTAGGACAGGAGATTCAGGGCATGAGTTTCAGGGCATGAGTTTCAGGGCATGAGTTTCAGGGCAGGAGTTTCAGGGCATATAATTCAGGGCGTGAGTTTCACGATATGATATTCATGGCATGAGTTTCAGTGCAGGAGTTTCAGGGCATGAGATTCAGGGCATGAGTTTCAGGGCATGAGATGCGGGGCAGGTATTTCAGGGCATGTAATTCAGGGCATGAGTTTCTGGGCAGATGATTCAGAGCAGGAGTATTAGGGTATGTGATTCAGGGCATGAGTTTCAGTGCATGAGTTTCAGTGCAGGAGTTTCAGGGCATGAGATTCAGGGCATGAGTTTCAGGGCATGAGATTCAGGGCAGGTATTTCAGGGCATGTAATTCAGGGCATGAGTTTCTGGGCAGATGATTCAGGGCAGGAGTTTTAGGGCATGTGATTCAGGGCATGAGTTTCAGTGCATGAGTTTCAGTGCGGGAGTTTCAGGGCATGAGATTCAGGGCATGAGTTTCAGGGCATGAGATTCAGTGCAGGTACTTCAGGGCATGTAATTCAGGGCATGAGTTTCTGGGCAGATGATTCAGGGCAGGAGTTTTAGGGCATGTGATTCAGGGCATGAGTTTCAGTGCATGAGTGTCAGGGCAGGAGTTTCAGGGTATGTGATTTAGGGCAAGAGTTTCAGGGCATGAGATTCAGGGCTTGAGTTTCAGGGCATGAGGTTCAGGGCATGAGTTTCAGGGCATGAGATTCAGGGCATGAGATTCAGGGCATGATTTTCAGGGCAGGAGATTCAGTGCACGAGTTTTAGAGCATGAGATTCAGGGCTTCATTTTCAGGGCAGGAGATTCAGGGCAGGTGTTTCAGTGCAGGAGTTTCAGGGCACGAGATTCAGGGCATGAGATTCAGGCCATGAGTTTCAGGGCATGAGTTTCAGGGCATGAGTTTCAGGGCAGGAGTTACAGGGTATGTGATTTAGGGCATGAGTTTCAGGGCATGAGATTCAGGGCTTGAGTTTCAGGGCATGAGGTTCAGGGCATGAGTTTCAGGGCATGAGATTCAGGGCATGAGATTCAGGGCATGAGTTTCAGGGCATGAGATTCAGGGCAGGTATTTCAGGGCATGTAATTCAGGGCATGAGTTTCTGGGCAGATGATTCAGGGCAGGAATTTTAGGGCATGTGTTTCAGGGCATGTAATTCAGAGCATGAGTTTCTGGGCAGATGATTCAGGGCAGAAATTTTAGGGCATGTGATTCAGGGCATGAGTTTCAGTGCATGAGTTTCAGGGCAGTAGTTTCAGGGTATGTGATTTAGGGTATGAGTTTCAGGGCATGAGATTCAGGGCTTGAGTTTCAGGGCATGAGATTCAGGGCAGGAGTTTTAGGGCATGTGATTCAGGGCACGAGTTTGAGTGCATGAGTTTCAGGGCAGGAGTTTCAGGGTATGTGATTTAGGGCATGAGTTTCAGAGCATGAGATTCAGGGCATGAGATTCAGTGTATGATTTTCAGGGCAGGAGATTCAGGGCAGGTGTTTCAGTGCAGGAGTTTCAGGGCATGAGATTCAGAGCATGAGATTCAGGGCATGAGTTTTAGGACAGGAGATTCAGGGCATGAGTTTCAGGGCATGAGTTTCAGGGCAGGAGTTTCAGGGCATGTAATTCAGGGCGTGAGTTTCAGGATATGAGATTCATGGCATGAGTTTGAGTGCAGGAGTTTCAGGGCATGAGATTCAGGGCATGAGTTTCAGGGCATGAGATTCAGGGCAGGTATTTCAGGGCATGTAATTCAGGGCATGAGTTTCTGGGCAGATGATTCAGGGCTTGAGTTTCAGGGCATGAGGTTCAGGGCATGAGTTTCAGGGCATGAGTTTCAGGGCAGGAGTTTTAGGGCATGTGATTCAGGGCATGAGATTGAGTGCATGAGTTTCAGGGCAGGAGTTTCAGGGTATGTGATTTAGGGCATGAGTTTCAGGGCATGAGATTCAGGGCTTGAGTTTCAGGGCATGAGGTTCAGGGCATGAGTTTCAGGTCATGAGATTCAGGGCATGAGTTTCAGTGCAGGAACTTGAGGGCATGAGATTCAGGGCATGAGTTTCAGAGCATGAGATTCAGGGCATGAGATTCAGGGCATGATTTTCTGGGCAGGAGATTCAGGGCAGGTGTTTCGGTGCAGGAGTTTCAGGGCATGAGATTCAGGGCAAGAGATTCAGGGCATGAGTTTCAGGACAGGAGATTCAGGGCATGAGTTTCAGGGCATGAGTTTCAGGGCATGTGTTTCAGGGCAGGAGTGTCAGGGCATGTGATTCAGGGCGTGAGTTTCAGGATCTGAGATTCATGGCATGAGTTTCAGTGCAGGAGTTTCAGGGCATGAGATTCATGTCATGAGTTTCAGGGTAGGTGATTCAGGGCAGGAGTTTCAGGACATGAGATTCAGGGCATGAGTTTCAGTGCAGGAACTTGAGGTCATGAGATTCAGTGCACGAGTTTCAGAGCGTGAGATTCATGGCATGAGATTCAGGGCATGAGTTTCAGGGCAGCAGATTCAGGGCTGGTGTTTCAGTGCAGGAGATTCAGGGCATGAGTTTCAGGGCAGGAGTTTCAGGGCATGTAATTCAGGGCGTGAGTTTCAGGATATGAGATTCATGGCATGAGTTTCAGTGCAGGAGTTTCAGGGCATGAGATTCAGGGCATGAGTTTCAGGGCATGAGATTCAGGGCAGGTATTTCAGGGCATGTAATTCAGGGCATGAGTTTCTGGGCAGATGATTCAGGGCAGGAGTTTTAGGGCATGTGATTCAGGGCATGAGATTCAGGGCATGAGTTTCAGAGCATGAGATTCAGGGCATGAGATTCAGGGCATGATTTTCTGGGCAGGAGATTCAGGGCAGGTGTTTCGGTGCAGGAGTTTCAGGGCATGAGATTCAGGGCAAGAGATTCAGGGCATGAGTTTCAGGACAGGAGATGCAGGGCATGAGTTTCAGGGCATGAGTTTCAGGGCATGTGTTTCAGGGCAGGAGTTTCAGGGCATGTGATTCAGGGCGTGAGTTTCAGGATCTGAGATTCATGGCATGAGTTTCAGTGCAGGAGTTTCAGGGCATGAGATTCAGGTCATGAGTTTCAGGGTAGGTGATTCCGGGCAGGAGTTTCAGGACATGAGATTCAGGGCATGAGTTTCAGTGCAGGAACTTGAGGTCATGAGATTCAGTGCACGAGTTTCAGAGCGTGAGACACATGGCATGAGATTCAGGGCATGAGTTTCAGGGCAGGAGATTCAGGGCTGGTGTTTCAGTGCAGGAGTTTCAGGGCATGAGTTTCAGGGCAGGAGTTTCAGGGCATGTAATTCAGGGCGTGAGTTTCAGGATATGAGATTCATGGCATGAGTTTCAGTGCAGGAGTTTCAGGGCATGAGATTCAGGGCATGAGTTTCAGGGCATGAGATTCAGGGCAGGTATTTCAGGGCATGTAATTCAGGGCATGAGTTTCTGGGCAGATGATTCAGGGCAGGAGTTTTAGGGCATGTGATTCAGGGCATGAGTTTCAGTGCATGAGTTTCAGAGCAGGAGTTTCAGGGCATGAGATTCAGGGCATGAGTTTCTGGGCAGATGATTCAGGGCAGGAGTTTTAGGGCATGTGATTCAGGGCATGAGTTTCAGTGCATGAGTTTCAGGGCAGGAGTTTCAGGGTATGTGATTTAGGGCAAGAGATTCAGGGCATGAGTTTCAGGGCATGAGATTCAGGGCTTGAGATTCAGGGCATGAGTTTCAGAGCATGAGATTCAGGGCATGAGATTCAGGGCATGATTTTCAGGGCAGGAGATTCAGGGCAGGTGTTTCAGTGCAGGAGTTTCAGGGCATGAGATTCAGGGCATGAGATTCAGGGCATGAGTTTCAGGACAGGAGATTCAGGGCATGAATTTCAGGGCATGAGTTTCAGGGCATGAGATTCAGGGCATGAGATTCAGGGCTTCATTTTCAGGGCAGGAGTTTCAGGGCAGGTGTTTCAGTGCATTAGTTTCATGGCACGAGATTCAGGGCATGAGATTCCGGGCATGAGTTTCAGGGCATGAGTTTCAGGGCATAAGTTTCAGGGCAGGAGTTTCAGGGCATGTGATTCAAGGCGTGAGTTTCAGGATATGAGATTCATGGCATGAGTTTCAGTGCAGGTGTTTCAGGGCATGAGATTCAGGGCATGAGTTTCAGTGCATGAGTTTGAGGGCAGGAGTTTCAAGGCATGAGATTCAGGGCATGAGTTTCAGTGCATGAGTTTGAGGGCAGGAGTTTCAGGGCATGAGATTCAGGGCATGAGTTTCAGGGCATGAGATTCAGGGCAGGTATTTCAGGGCATGTAATTCAGGGCATGAGTTTCTGGGCAGATGATTCAGGGCATGAGTTTTAGGGCATGTGATTCAGGGCATGAGTTTCAGTGCATGAGTTTCAGGGCAGGAGTTTCAGGGTATGTGATTTAGGGCATGAGTTTCAGGGCATGAGATTCAGGGCTTGAGTTTCAGGGCATGAGGTTCAGGGCATGAGTTTCAGGGCATGAGATTCAGGGCTTGAGTTTCAGTGCAGGAACTTGAGGGCATGAGATTCAGTGCACGAGTTTCAGAGCATGAGTTTCAGGGCATGAGATTCAGGGCTGGTATTTCAGGGCATGTAATTGAGGGCATGAGTTTCTGGGCAGATGATTCAGGGCATGAGTTTTAGGGCATGTGATTCAGGGCATGAGTTTCAGTGCATGAGTTTCAGGGCAGGAGTTTCAGGGTATGTGATGTAGGGCATGAGTTTCAGGGCATGAGATTCAGGGCTTGAGATTCAGGGCATGAGTTTCAGAGCATGAGATTCAGGGCATGAGATTCAGGGCATGATTTTCAGGGCAGGAGATTCAGGGCAGGTGTTTCAGTGCAGGAGTTTCAGGGCATGAGATTCAGGGCATGAGATTCAGGGCATGAGTTTCAGGACAGGAGATTCAGGGCATGAGTTTCAGGGCATGAGTTTCAGGGCATGAGATTCAGGGCATGAGATTCAGGGCTTCATTTTCAGGGCAGGAGTTTCAGGGCAGGTGTTTCAGTTCAGGAGTTTCATGGCACGAGATTCAGGGCATGAGATTCCGGGCATGAGTTTCAGGGCATGAGTTTCAGGGCATGAGTTTCAGGGCAGGAGTTTCATGGCATGTGATTCAAGGCGTGAGTTTCAGGATATGAGATTCATGGCATGAGTTTCAGTGCAGGTGTTTCAGGGCATGAGATTCAGGGCATGAGTTTCAGTGCATGAGTTTGAGGGCAGGAGTTTCAAGGCATGAGATTCAGGGCATGAGTTTCAGTGCATGAGTTTGAGGGCAGGAGTTTCAGGGCATGAGATTCAGGGCATGAGTTTCAGGGCATGAGATTCAGGGCAGGTATTTCAGGGCATGTAATTCAGGGCATGAGTTTCTGGGCAGATGATTCAGGGCATGAGTTTTAGGGCATGTGATTCAGGGCATGAGTTTCAGTGCATGAGTTTCAGGGCAGGAGTTTCAGGGTATGTGATATAGGGCATGAGTTTCAGGGTATGAGATTCAGGGCTTGAGTTTCAGGGCATGAGGTTCAGGGCATGAGTTTCAGGGCATGAGATTCAGGGCTTGAGTTTCAGTGCAGGAACTTGAGGGCATGAGATTCAGTGCACGAGTTTCAGAGCATGAGATTCAGGGCATGAGATTCAGGTCATGATTTTCAAGGCAGGAGATTCAGGGCAGGTGTTTCAGTGCAGGAGTTTCAGGACATGAGATTCAGGGCATGAGTTTCAGTGCAGTAACTTGAGGTCATGAGATTCAGTGCACGAGTTTCAGAGCGTGAGGTTCAGGGCATGAGATTCAGGGCATGAGTTTCAGTGCAGGAGTTTCAGGGCATGAGATTCAGACATGAGATTCAGGGCATGAGTTTCAGGACAGGAAATTCAGGGCATGAGTTTCAGGGCATGAGTTTCAGGGCAGGAGTTTCAGGGCATGTGATTCAGGGCGTGAGTTTCAGGATATGAGATTCATGGCATGAGTTTCAGTGCAGGAGTTTCAGGGCATGAGATTCAGGGCATGAGTTTCAGAGCATGAGATTCAGGGCATGAGATTCAGGGCATGATTTTCAGGGCAGGAGATTCAGGGCAGGTGTTTCAGTGCAGGAGTTTCAGGGCATGAGATTCAGGGCATGAGATTCAGGGCATGAGTTTCAGGACAGGAGATTCAGGGCATGAGTTTCAGGGCATGAGTTTCAGGGCATGAGATTCAGGGCATGAGATTCAGGGCTTCATTTTCAGGGCAGAAGATTCAGGACAGGTGTTTCAGTGCAGGAGTTTCAGGGCACGAGATTCAGGGCATGAGATTCAGGGCATGAGTTTCAGGGCATGAGTTTCAGGGCATGAGTTTCAGGGCAGGAGTTTCAGGGCATGTGATTCAAGGCGTGAGTTTCAGGATATGAGATTCATGGCATGAGTTTCAGTGCAGGTGTTTCAGGGCATGAGATTCAGGGCATGAGTTTCAGTGCATGAGTTTGAGGGCAGGAGTTTCAAGGCATGAGATTCAGGGCATGAGTTTCAGTACATGAGTTTGAGGGCAGGAGTTTCAGGGCATGAGATTAAGGGCATGAGTTTCAGGGCATGAGATTCAGGGCAGGTATTTCAGGGCATGTAATTCAGGGCATGAGTTTCTGGGCAGATGATTCAGGGCATGAGTTTTAGGGCATGTGATTCAGGGCATGAGTTTCAGTGCATGAGTTTCAGGGCAGGAGTTTCAGGGTATGTGATGTAGGGCATGAGTTTCAGGGCATGAGATTCAGGGCTTGAGATTCAGGGCATGAGTTTCAGAGCATGAGATTCAGGGCATGAGTTTCAGTGCAGGAGTTTCATGGCACGAGATTCAGGGCATGAGATTCCGGGCATGAGTTTCAGGGCATGAGTTTCAGGGCATAAGTTTCAGGGCAGGAGTTTCAGGGCATGTGATTCAAGGCGTGAGTTTCAGGATATGAGATTCATGGCATGAGTTTCAGTGCAGGTGTTTCAGGGCATGAGATTCAGGGCATGAGTTTCAGTGCATGAGTTTGAGGGCAGGAGTTTCAAGGCATGAGATTCAGGGCATGAGTTTCAGTGCATGAGTTTGAGGGCAGGAGTTTCAGGGCATGAGATTCAGGGCATGAGTTTCAGGGCATGAGATTCAGGGCAGGTATTTCAGGGCATGTAATTCAGGGCATGAGTTTCTGGGCAGATGATTCAGGGCATGAGTTTTAGGGCATGTGATTCAGGGCATGAGTTTCAGTGCATGAGTTTCAGGGCAGGAGTTTCAGGGTATGTGATTTAGGGCATGAGTTTCAGGGCATGAGATTCAGGGCTTGAGTTTCAGGGCATGAGGTTCAGGGCATGAGTTTCAGGGCATGAGATTCAGGGCTTGAGTTTCAGTGCAGGAACTTGAGGGCATGAGATTCAGTGCACGAGTTTCAGAGCATGAGTTTCAGGGCATGAGATTCAGGGCTGGTATTTCAGGGCATGTAATTGAGGGCATGAGTTTCTGGGCAGATGATTCAGGGCATGAGTTTTAGGGCATGTGATTCAGGGCATGAGTTTCAGTGCATGAGTTTCAGGGCAGGAGTTTCAGGGTATGTGATGTAGGGCATGAGTTTCAGGGCATGAGATTCAGGGCTTGAGATTCAGGGCATGAGTTTCAGAGCATGAGATTCAGGGCATGAGATTCAGGGCATGATTTTCAGGGCAGGAGATTCAGGGCAGGTGTTTCAGTGCAGGAGTTTCAGGGCATGAGATTCAGGGCATGAGATTCAGGGCATGAGTTTCAGGACAGGAGATTCAGGGCATGAGTTTCAGGGCATGAGTTTCAGGGCATGAGATTCAGGGCATGAGATTCAGGGCTTCATTTTCAGGGCAGGAGTTTCAGGGCAGGTGTTTCAGTTCAGGAGTTTCATGGCACGAGATTCAGGGCATGAGATTCCGGGCATGAGTTTCAGGGCATGAGTTTCAGGGCATGAGTTTCAGGGCAGGAGTTTCATGGCATGTGATTCAAGGCGTGAGTTTCAGGATATGAGATTCATGGCATGAGTTTCAGTGCAGGTGTTTCAGGGCATGAGATTCAGGGCATGAGTTTCAGTGCATGAGTTTGAGGGCAGGAGTTTCAAGGCATGAGATTCGGGGCATGAGTTTCAGTGCATGAGTTTGAGGGCAGGAGTTTCAGGGCATGAGATTCAGGGCATGAGTTTCAGGGCATGAGATTCAGGGCAGGTATTTCAGGGCATGTAATTCAGGGCATGAGTTTCTGGGCAGATGATTCAGGGCATGAGTTTTAGGGCATGTGATTCAGGGCATGAGTTTCAGTGCATGAGTTTCAGGGCAGGAGTTTCAGGGTATGTGATATAGGGCATGAGTTTCAGGGCATGAGATTCAGGGCTTGAGTTTCAGGGCATGAGGTTCAGGGCATGAGTTTCAGGGCATGAGATTCAGGGCTTGAGTTTCAGTGCAGGAACTTGAGGGCATGAGATTCAGTGCACGAGTTTCAGAGCATGAGATTCAGGGCATGAGATTCAGGTCATGATTTTCAAGGCAGGAGATTCAGGGCAGGTGTTTCAGTGCAGGAGTTTCAGGACATGAGATTCAGGGCATGAGTTTCAGTGCAGTAACTTGAGGTCATGAGATTCAGTGCACGAGTTTCAGAGCGTGAGGTTCAGGGCATGAGATTCAGGGCATGAGTTTCAGTGCAGGAGTTTCAGGGCATGAGATTCAGACATGAGATTCAGGGCATGAGTTTCAGGACAGGAAATTCAGGGCATGAGTTTCAGGGCATGAGTTTCAGGGCAGGAGTTTCAGGGCATGTGATTCAGGGCGTGAGTTTCAGGATATGAGATTCATGGCATGAGTTTCAGTGCAGGAGTTTCAGGGCATGAGATTCAGGGCATGAGTTTCAGAGCATGAGATTCAGGGCATGAGATTCAGGGCATGATTTTCAGGGCAGGAGATTCAGGGCAGGTGTTTCAGTGCAGGAGTTTCAGGGCATGAGATTCAGGGCATGAGATTCAGGGCATGAGTTTCAGGACAGGAGATTCAGGGCATGAGTTTCAGGGCATGAGTTTCAGGGCATGAGATTCAGGGCATGAGATTCAGGGCTTCATTTTCAGGGCAGGAGATTCAGGGCAGGTGTTTCAGTGCAGGAGTTTCAGGGCACGAGATTCAGGGCATGAGATTCAGGGCATGAGTTTCAGGGCATGAGTTTCAGGGCATGAGTTTCAGGGCAGGAGTTTCAGGGCATGTGATTCAAGGCGTGAGTTTCAGGATATGAGATTCATGGCATGAGTTTCAGTGCAGGTGTTTCAGGGCATGAGATTCAGGGCATGAGTTTCAGTGCATGAGTTTGAGGGCAGGAGTTTCAAGGCATGAGATTCAGGGCATGAGTTTCAGTACATGAGTTTGAGGGCAGGAGTTTCAGGGCATGAGATTAAGGGCATGAGTTTCAGGGCATGAGATTCAGGGCAGGTATTTCAGGGCATGTAATTCAGGGCATGAGTTTCTGGGCAGATGATTCAGGGCATGAGTTTTAGGGCATGTGATTCAGGGCATGAGTTTCAGTGCATGAGTTTCAGGGCAGGAGTTTCAGGGTATGTGATGTAGGGCATGAGTTTCAGGGCATGAGATTCAGGGCTTGAGATTCAGGGCATGAGTTTCAGAGCATGAGATTCAGGGCATGAGATTCTGGGCATGATTTTCAGGGCAGGAGTTTCAGGGTATGTGATTTGGGGCATGAGTTTCAGGGCACGAGATTCAGGGCATGAGATTCAGGGCATGAGTTTCAGGGCATGAGTTTCAGGGCATGAGTTTCAGGGCAGGAGTTTCAGGGCATGTGATTCAAGGCGTGAGTTTCAGGATATGAGATTCATGGCATGAGTTTCAGTGCAGGTGTTTCAGGGCATGAGATTCAGGGCATGAGTTTCAGTGCATGAGTTTGAGGGCAGGAGTTTCAAGGCATGAGATTCAGGGCATGAGTTTCAGTGCATGAGTTTGAGGGCAGGAGTTTCTGGGCATGAGATTCAGTGCACGAGTTTCAGGGCATGAGATTCAGGGCTTGAGTTTCAGGGCATGAGGTTCAGGGCATGAGTTTCAGGGCATGAGATTCAGGGCTTGAGTTTCAGGGCATGAGGTTCAGGGCATGAGTTTCAGGGCATGAGATTCAGTGCACGAGTTTCAGAGCATGAGATTCAGGGCATGAGATTCAGGTCATGATTTTCAAGGCAGGAGATTCAGGGCAGGTGTTTCAGTGCAGGAGTTTCAGGACATGAGATTCAGGGCATGAGTTTCAGTGCAGTAACTTGAGGTCATGAGATTCAGTGCACGAGTTTCAGAGCGTAAGATTCAGGGCATGAGATTCAGGGCATGAGTTTCAGGGCAGGAGATTCAGGGCAGGTGTTTCAGTGCAGGAGTTTCAGGGCATGAGATTCAGGACATGAGATTCAGGGCATGAGTTTTAGGACAGGAGATTCAGGGAATGAGTTTCAGGGCATGAGTTTCAAGGCAGGAGTTTCAGGGTATGTAATTCAGAGCGTGAGTTTCAGGATATGAGATTCATGGCATGAGTTTCAGTGCAGGAGTTTCAGGGCATGAGATTCAGGGCATGAGTTTCAGGGCATGAGATTCAGGGGAGGTATTTCAGGGCATGTAATTCAGGGCATGAGTTTCTGGGCAGATGATTCAGGGCATGAGTTTTAGGGCATGTGATTCAGGGCATGAGTTTCAGTGCATGAGATTCAGGGCAGGAGTTTCAGGGTATGTGATTTAGGGCATGAGTTTCAGGGCATGAGATTCAGGGCTTGAGTTTCAGGGAATGAGGTTCAGGGAATGAGTTTCAGGGCATGAGATTCAGGGCATGAGTTTCAGTGCAGGAACTTGAGGGCATGAGATTCAGTGCACGAGTTTCAGAGCATGAGATTCAGGGCATGAGATTTAGGGCATGATTTTTAAGGCAGGAGATTCAGGGCTGGTGTTTCAGTGCAGGAGTTTCAGGGCATGAGATTCAGGGCATGAGATTCAGGGCATGAGTTTCAGGGCATGAGATTCAGGGCAGGTATTTCAGGGCATGTAATTCAGGGCATGAGTTTCTGGGCATATGATTCAGGGCAGGAATTTTAGGGCATGTGTTTCAGGGCATGTAATTCAGAGCATGAGTTTCTGGGCAGATGATTCAGGGCAGGAATTTTAGGGCATGTGATTCAGGGCGAGTTTCAGTGCATGAGTTTCAGGGCAGTAGTTTCAGGGTATGTGATTTAGGGTATGAGTTTCAGGGCATGAGATTCAGGGCTTGAGTTTCAGGGCATGAGATTCAGGGCAGGAGTTTTAGGGCATGTGATTCAGGGCACGAGTTTGAGTGCATGAGTTTCAGTGCAGGAGTTTCAGGGTATGTGATTTAGGGCATGAGTTTCAGAGCATGAGTTTGAGGGCAGGAGTTTCAGGGCATGAGATTAAGGGCATGAGTTTCAGGGCATGAGATTCAGGGCAGGTATTTCAGGTCATGTAATTCAGGGCATGAGTTTCTGGGCAGATGATTCAGGGCATGAGTTTTAGGGCATGTGATTCAGGGCATGAGTTTCAGTGCATG